>NC_074683.1:27185706-27474134 GCF_029448725.1 Salvelinus fontinalis | reverse complement strand
AGACTTATTTTTTTGTATTATTTTTTTTTTCACTGTATTATTGACTATATGTTTGTTTTTACTCCATGTGTAACTATGTGTTGTTGTATGTGTCGAACTGCTTTGCTTTATCTTGGCCAGGTCGCAATTGTAAATGAGAACGTGTTCTCAATTTGCCTACCTGGTTAAATAAAGGTTAAATAAAAAAATAAATAAAATAAGGTGTAGGGTTGAGTAACTGTGTGGTAGCTGGCTAGTGATGGCTTTTTAACAGTCTGATGGCCTTGAGATAGAAGCTGATTTTTCATCTCTCGGTCCCAGCTTTGATGCACCTGTACTGACCTCGCCTTCTGGATGATAATGGGGTGAACAGGCCCTGACTCAGGTGGTTGATGTCCTTGATGATCTTTTTGACCTTCCTGTGACATCGGGGGCTGTAGGTGTCCTGGAGGGCAGGCAGTGTGTCACCGGTGATGTGCTGGGCTGAACACACCACCCTATGGAGAGCCCTGCGGTTGCGGATGGTGCAGATACAGCCCGACAGGATTCTCTCAATTGCACATCTGTAAAGGTTTGTAAGAGCAAAGACAAATTTCTTCAGCCTCCTGAGGTTGAAGAGTCACTGTTGTGCCTTCTTTACCACACTGTCTGTGTGGGTGCACCATTTCAGATTGTCAGTGAGGTGTACGCTGCGGAAATAGAACCTTTTCACCTACCTACTATTCATATACAGTTTGGACACACCTACTCATTCAAGGGTTTTTTGTTATTTTTACTATTTTCTACATTGGAGGATAATAGTGAAGACTTCAGAACTATGAAATAACACATATGGAATCATATAGTAACCCCAAAAAGTGTTAAACAAATCAAATATATGTTATATTTTAGATTCTTCAAAGTAGCCACACTTTGCCTTGATTACAGCTTTGCACACTCTTGACATTCTCTCAACCAGCTTCACCTGGAATGCTTTTCCAATAGTCTTGAAGAAGTTCCCACATATGCTGAGCACTTGTTTGCTGCTTTTCCTTCACACTGCGGTCCAACTCATCCCAAACCATCCCAATTGGGTTGAGGTTGGGTGATTGTGGAGGCCGGGTCATCTGATGCAACACTACATGACTCTCCTTCTTGGTCAAATAGCCCTTACACAGGCTGGAGGTGTGCTGGGTGATTGCCCTGTTGAAAAACAAAGGATAGTCCCACTGAACGCAAACCAAAAACCTGAGAAGAAATCTAACCAGGAAGTGGGAAATCTGAGGTGTGTAGGTTTTCAAGTCTTTGCCTATACAGGATACAGTGTAAATTTGGTCCGATTGCACTTCCTAAGGCTTCCACTAGTTTTCAACAGTCTTTAGAACCTTATTTCAGGCTTCTACTGTGGAGGGGAAGCGAATAAGAGCCGTTTGACTAAGGGGTCTGGCAGAATGCCATGAGCTAAGTCAGGCGCACGGCCGTGAGAGCGAGCTGCATTCCTTTTCATTTCTAAAGACAAAGGAATTGTCCGGTTGAAACATTATTGAAGATGTATAATAAAAACATCCTAAAGATTGATTCTATACATCGTTTGACATGTTTCTACAAACTGTAATGGAACTGTTTTGACTTTTCGTCTGGACTTTCGTCTAGACTTGCCCGCACCTTGTGAATTTCGGTTGGTGAACTAAATGCGCTAACAAAAAGGAGGTATTTGGACATAAAGATGAACTTTATCGAACAAAACGAACATTTATTGTGGAACTGCGATTCCTGGGAGTGCATTCCGATGAAGATCATCAAAGGTAAGTGAATATTTATAATGCTTTTTCTGACTTTTGTTGACTCCACAACATGGTGGGTATCTGTATGGCTTGTTTTGGTGCGCTGTACTCAGATTATTGCATGGTGTGCTTTTGCCATAAAGTATTTTTGAAATCTGACAAAGCGGTTGCATTAACCTGTTAGGTGGGCTGTCCCGACGTCGGTACAAATATGACAACATCCAGCTCATGTGCAGGGCGCGAAATTCAAAAGCTATTTTTTTTTAATATTTAACTTTCACACATTAACAAGTCCAATACAGCATTTGAAAGATAAACATCTTGTCAATCCAGCCAACATGTCCGATTTTTTAAATGTTTTACAGAGAAAACACCACATATATTTATGTTAGCTCACCACCAAATACAAAAGTGGACAGACACGTATGATTATGATTATTATGTATGAATTATGATTCAAGTAGCATGCACACGCCAACCTAAATAACCTAAAACCAACCTAAAGAACCTAGAAAAAACTACCTCAGATGACAGTCCTATAACATGTTACACAATAAATCTATGTTTTGTTCATTAAATGTG
The DNA here is from genome assembly GCF_029448725.1 of Salvelinus fontinalis. Taxonomy (NCBI): domain Eukaryota; kingdom Metazoa; phylum Chordata; class Actinopteri; order Salmoniformes; family Salmonidae; genus Salvelinus; species Salvelinus fontinalis. Next base: position 27,471,810 of record NC_074683.1, on the reverse strand, counting down.
CATATTTTAGCTATAAATCAGTTTTACATTACTGCTCCCATCATTGCTACAGCATAGCTACAGTCTGAAATCAGACGGGAGTAGCCAGAGAAAATACAGACACCAACGTCAACTACTAATTACACCTCATAAAACATTTCAGAAAAACATATGGTGGATAGCTAATGAAAGGCAAATATCGTGTGAATAGAGCCAATATTTCCGATTTTTTAAGTGTTTTACAGCGAAAACACAATATATCGTTATATTAGCTTACAACATTAGCTAGCATACGGCAGCATTGATTCTAGTCAAGCGCTAGCATAGCACAGTTCGACAGATATTTGAAAAAGCATCCCAAATTGGGTCCTTATCTTTGTTGATCTTCCATCAGAATGTTGTAACGGGGTCCATTGTCCAGTAAAGTCTTTAGTTGGGTTCCAGAACGAAATATTTCCCTCTTTGGTTAGCAAGCACAACGGCCGTGCGGCGCTAATCTGTCTTTCTTCAAAAAATTCTTCCGTCGCATGACATCTAAAGTCCAGAATAAATTGCAATAATATAATTAAAGTATATTGAAAAAACATACTTTAGGATGATTTTGTGACATGTATCAAATAATATCGTAGGCAGAGGTCATATTCACCTTTAACGAGCGGATTCCAGGAGCCGAGTCCAGATTCTGCCTCGCGCCCGGAAAAAAAATTAAACTGCGCAGGTCTCACAAGAAGATGTGGTATTCAGTCCATGGAAGAGATATTCGACTCCTTTCAACTCTCACTTCCGCATTACACCCAGATGAAGGCGTAAGACGTGTTTCTACGGTCCTAAGTGTCATGACCTTGTATAGACAAGGTCTTAAAGAGACACATCGCATTTTGGAAATCTCAATTCGGCTGGGAAAATGGCTGTAAAAATAGTTCTGTTCCACTTAGAGAAATAATTCAAACGTTTTTAGAAACTATAGACTGTTATCTATCCAATAGTAGTAAATATATGCATATTGTAAAATCAAAAATTTCTTAAGAGGCCGTTTGAAAATGTGCACATATTTTCCAGTTTTTTCAATATTCACCGTGCAGCCTGAAGAAGTTTTAAGGAGAAGTATATCTTTAATTCCATGCATAACACTTGTATTTTCATCAATATATATGATGAGTATTCCTGTAAATTGATTTGGCTCTCTGCAAAATCACCGGATGTTTTGGATGCAAAACATTACTGAACATAACGCGCCAATGTAAACTGAGATTTTTGGATATAAATATGAACTTTATCGAACAAAACATACATGTCTTGTGTAACATGAAGTCCTATGAGTGCCATCTGATGAAGATCATCAAAGGTTAGTGATTCATTTTATCTCTATTTCTGCTTTTTGTGACTCCTCTCTTTGGCTGGTAAATGGCTGTGTTTTTCTGTGACTAGGCGCTGACCTAACATAATGAGATGGTGTGCTTTCGTCGTAAAGCCTTTTTGAAATCGGACACTGTGGTGGGATCGACAACAACTTTACCTTTAAAACGGTGTATAATACTTGTATGTTTGAGGAATTTTAATTGTGAGATTTCTGTTGTTTGAATTTGGCGCCCTGCACTTTCACTGGCTGTCGATCCCGTTAACGGGATTTCAGCCGTAAGAAGTTTTAAGTGTGCCTTGAATTCTAAAGGAATCACAGACAGTGTCACCAGCAAAGCACACCCACACCATCACACCTCCTCCTCCATGCTTCACGGTGGGAAATACACATGCAAATATCATCCGTTCACCTACTCTGCGCTTCACAAAGACACATTGGTTGGAACCAAAAATCTCACATTTGGATTCATCAGACCAAAGGACACCTGTCTAATGTACAATGCTTGTGTTTCTTGGCCCAAGCAAGTCTCTAATTATTATTTGTGTCCGTTAGTAGTGGTTTCTTTGCAACAATTCAACCATGAATGCCTGATTCACGCAGTCTCCTCTGAACAGTTGATGTTGATATGTGTCTTGGACCCTGTGAAGCATTTATTTGGGCTGCAATTCCTGAGTTAACTCTGAGTCTCCTTACCTGTGGTGGTCCTTATGAGGGCCAGTTCCATCATGGTGCTTGATGGTTTTCTGGATTGACTGACCTTAAAGTGATTATGGACTGTCGTTACTCTTTGCTTTTTTGAGCTGTTCTTGCCATAATATAGACTTAGTCTTTTACCAAATAGGGCAATCTTCTGTATACCACCCTTAACTTGTCACAACACAACTGATTGGCTCAAACACATTAAGAAGGAAAGAAATTCCACACGTTTACTTTTAACAAGGCACAAGGCATTGAAAGAATTCCAGGTGACTACCTCATGAAGCTGGTTGAGAGAATGCCAAGAGTGTGAAAAGCTGTCATCAATGCAAAAGGTGGCTACTTTGAAGAATCATAAAATATATTTGTATTTGTTGAACACTGTTTTGATTACTACATGATTCCTATGTGTTATTTCATAGTTTTGATGTCTTCACTATTATTCTACAATTGCGAAAATAGTAAAACATTAAGAAAAACCCTTGAATGAGTAGGTGTGTCCATACTTTTGACTGGTACTGTACATTACTATTACAGAATTTCCACGTTGGTGAGGATATTGGAAAAGTAATCTAATTCCATGTAATCGAAGGGTGATAACTTGTTTTTAACTAGGACAGAATAATTTATTCCTGACTTTATCCGACATAACCTGGGTACAGCAGATGCCCTTATTGTATAGGACACTTTTAAATGTTGTCACGCCCTGACCTTAGAGATCCTTTTTATGTCTCTATTTGGTTTGGTCAGGGTGTGATTTGGGGTGGGTATTTTATGTTCTATTATTTGTATTTCTATGTTTTGGCCGGGTAGGGTTCTCAATCAGGGACAGCTGTCTATTGTTGTCTCTGATTGAGAACCATATTTAGGTAGCCCTTTTTCCCACCTGTCTTTGTGGGAAGTTGACTTTGTTTGTGGCACTTAGCCTTAAGCTTCACGGTTTGTTTTGGAGTGTTTATTGTTTTGTTCGACGTCTTTTCATTTATAATAAAAGAAAATGTATGCTCAACACGCTGCACCTTGGTCCAGTTCTTTCAACGGCCGTGACAAATGTGCCATTAGAGGCCAGGCAATTCAATATTCATCTTTAAAACAAAAGCAATTTACGTCAAAAGAGTTCATATTAACAAATTAAATAGAAGGACTAACAGTACAGATAGATAGCCACAAAAACTGTACCATAGAGAGACAGAATAAGTTAGAGAAAAAAAAAATGATTGGAGAAACTTATTCAAGAAAGATCAACTGTAATATATAATAAAAATAAAGCGAACTGGATGGAATATGGGGAAAGATAAACCAAATGTTTGTTTTATTTTCAATATAAAAATGCTACCAAAAGTAATTCACTTAAACTTGTTACAAATGACAAATTCAAATGTCATCACCCATCTAGACACAATACCACATAATGACACATTGTAAATTCTAAATTTCTGCAAATGTATTGAAAATTAAATAGAAAAGTATCTAATATACATAATTACTCACACTCCTGAGTCAATACTTTGTAGAAGCGTCTTTGGCATTGATTACAGCTGTGAGTCTTTCTGGGTAGATGTCTAAGAGCTTTGCAAACCTGTATTGTACAATATCTGCACATTATTCTTTTTTTAATTCTTCAAGCTCTGTCAAGTTGGTTGTTGATCATTTCTAGGCAGCCATTTTCAAGTCTTGCATATATTTTTAAACCTGTTAAATTCAAAATTGTAACTAGGCCTGTCAGGGACATTCAGTGTTGTTTTGGTGAGCAACTCCAGTCTAAATTTGGCCTTGTGTTTTAGGTTATTGTCCTCCTGAAAGGTGAATTGTTCTACCAGTGTGTGTTGGAAAGCAGACTGAACCAAGTTTTCCTCTAGGATTTTGCCTCTGCTTAGCTGTATTCCATTTATTTTTATCCCCCAAAAATTCCTAGTCCTTTTCAATGACACGCATTCCAATAACATTATGCAGCCATCACCATGCTTGAAAATATGAAGGGTGGTACTCAGTGATGTGTGGTGTTGGATTTGCCCCAAACATAACGCTTTGTATATACGACTTCAAGTTCATTTCTTTGCCAAATTTTTTTCACTGATACTTGATTGCCTCATTGAAAACAGGATGCATGTTTTGGAATATTTTATTCCGTACAAGCTTCCTTCTTTTCACTCTGTCAATTAGGTTAGTATTGTGGAGTAAATACAAAATTGTTGATCCATCCTCAGTTTTCTCCTACCACAGCCATTAAACTCTGTAACTGTTTTAAAGTCACAATTGGCCTCATTGTGAAATCTCCGAGCGGTAGCCTTCCTGTCCGGCAACTGAGTTAGGAAGATAAATTGCTGTTTGAAATTCACTGCTCGACTGAGTGACCTTACAGATTATTGTATGCTTGGGGTACATAGATTAGGTTGTCATTCAAAAATCATGTTAAACACGATTATTGCACACAGCGTGAATCCGCACAAATTATTATGTGACTTGCTTAGCACATTTTTACTCCTGAACTTATTTAGGCTTGCCATAACAAAGGGGTTTAATATGTATTGACTCAAGACGTTTGAGCTTTTCATTTTGAATACATTTTCAAAAATGTCTAAAATCATAATTCCAGAGAAGAGAAGAGGTATTTGGAGTGGACTTCTAGTCCGACTCAGGAGGCGTGCACACCATCCACCGCTTTCGAGTATTTTACTTGCTAATGTTCAGTCCCTGGACAATAAAGTAGATGAGCTCAGGGTGAGAATGTCCTTACAGAGAGACATCAGGAACTGTAACATACTCTGTTTCACGGAATTATGTCTCTCTCCGGATATACTGTCCCCGTCCATACAGTCAGCTGTGTTCGCAATACATTGTGCAGACAGGAATAAAAAAACTCTGGGGATAAGAAAGGCAGTGGTGTATGTTTCTTGATTAACTACTCATGTGATTGTGGTAGCGTACCGTAACTCAAGTCCTTTTGTTCACCCGACCTAGAATATCTTACAATCAAATGTCGACCGTATTACCTCCCAAGAGATGTCTCTTCGGTTATAGTCACAGTGGTATATATTCCCCCTCAAGCCGATACCACAACGGCCCTCAAGGAACTACACTGGACTTTGTGCAAACTGGAAACCACATATCTTGAGGCCACATTTATTGTAACTGGGGATTTTAACAAAACAAATTTGAGGAAAATCCTACCTAAGTTCTATCAACACATTGCTTCTAGTACTCGCGCTACAAAACCTCTCAACCATTGTTACTCTCGCTTGCGGGACGGCTACAAAATTAATATATTTCTTAATTCCATTATTTTACTTTTAGATGTGTGTGTATTGTTGTGAATCGTTAGATAATGCTGCACAATTGGAGCTACAGTAGGAACACAAGCATTTAGCTACACCAGCAAGAACATCTGCTAAATATGTGCATGTTACCAATAACATTTGATTTGGTTTGATTTTATTCATTTTAGAGATGTTCAGGACCAGTTTATTACTGGCCACCCATTCCAAAACAGACTGCAACTCTTTGTGGGTTTCAGTGAATTCATTAGCTGTGGTTGATGATGTGTATATGGTTGAATCATCAGCATACATGGACACACAAGCTTTGTTTAATGCCAGTGACAGGTCATTGGTAAAAATAGAAAAGAGTAGAGGGGCTTGAGAGTTGCCCTGCGGAACTCCATATTTGACATTAGAGAAGCTTCCATTAAAGAAAACCCTCTGAGTTCTATTAGATAGATAGCTCTGAATCGACAATATGGCAGAGGTTGAAAAGCCATAACACATTCGTTTTCTCAACAACAGGTCAATAATAAGGTCAATAATGTCAAAGGCTGCACTGAAATCTAACAGTGCAGCTCCCACAATCTTATTATTATAAAACAGGTTCAACCAATCATCTGACATTTGTGTCAGTGCAGTACATGTTGAGTGCCCTTCTCTACAATTACACTGAAAGTCTGTTGTTAATTTGTTTACAGAGAAATCGCATTGTATTTGATCAAACTCCATTTTTCCCACCAGTTTGCTAAGAGCTGGCAGCAAGCTGGTATGTCAGCTGTTAGAACCAGTAAAAGTTGCTTTGGCAGACCCGGCCTTGGTCGGCAGGATCACTGGATCGATAGTACTGTAGCGTGCCAGCAACTGATTCCAAATACCTCGCTGGATCCTAACTCAAATGGTAGCTAGCTACTAAGAAACTACTCACACTGTTAAGAGAATTTTGTTATCAATGTTCATAAACTGAAATTCAATTAAACTACTCTGTCTGTTACTAAGAATTTGTAAGGTTCTTATTGAAATGAAACAGACAGAGGCCAGTCTACAATAGTCAGCAAAGTTTATTTACGAGAGCTCTGCTGTGCATATACAAAAACGTTCCTTTTATAATATTCTCTTAACCTGTTAGTGAATAGGGGGCGCTATTTTCACTTTGGGAATCGTGCCCAAATTAACTGGCTACTCAATACTGCCCCTTGCAGCCATAACAGGTTACGGCGTTGTACTCTGTTCTAGATCATACAATATGCATATTATTATTACTATTGGATAGAAAACACTCTGAAGTTTCTAAAACTGTTTGAATTATATCTGTGAGTAAAACAGAACTCATTTGGCAGCAAACTTCCAAACAGGAAGTGAAAATTCTGAAAATGGGGCTCTGTGTCAGGGCCTGCCTATTCAACTGGCTTATATTTATGGATTCATACGCCTCACTAGATGTCAACGCCTCACTAGATTCACTTCATACGCCTTCCACTAGATGTCAACAGGCAGTAGAATGTTGAATGGGGTGTCTAGCTTGATGTGAGACCGAATGAGAGCTTTTGGAGTGACAGGTCCGCTCTATTGTCAGTATTCAACTGCGCACCAGGGAACCCCACATTGTCTTCTGAAATGCGTTAGGTATACACGGCAAAATGCTCCAGCTCGGATTTTATTGGATATATATGAGAAAAACATCATAAAGTTGGATTTTCAACCGAGTTTGACCAGTTTATTCAACGTTTATTGGGACTTTTGGAATTTTTCGTTCCATGCGCTAAGAGTTCTTGGACATGTGCCCAAGTTGCTAATTCGACAGAAGAAATGGATATTCTAAAACAAAACAACGATTTATTCTGGAACTAGGACTCCTTGCACAACATTCTGATGGAAGATCGTCAAAGGTAAGAGAATATTTATGATGTTATTTCGTATTTTTGTGGTTTATGTTGGCTCCAACAAGGCGGAGAATTGATGGGCGCTGTCTCACAATATTGCATGCTGTACGTTGTACTAAAGTTATTTTTTTAAATCTAACACATCGGTTGCATTAAGAACCAGTGTATCTTTCATTTGCTGTACAACATGTATTTTTTTGTAAAGTTTATGATGAGTTTTCTGGTTAGATTTCGTGACTGTCCAAAATTTCTCCGGACAATTTGGTGCATTATGGCTACGTATTCACAATGTAAAACCACGATTTGTACCTCTAAATATGCACATTTTTGAACAAAACATAAATGTATTGTATAACATGATGTTATAAGACTGTCATCTGATGAAGTTGTTCAAAGGTTAGTGATTAATTTTATCTCTATTTGTGGGTTTTGTGAAAGCTATGTTGGCGGTGAATAAATGGCGTTGTGTGTTTGGCTATTGTGGTGAGCTAATATAAATATATATTGTGTTTTCGCTGTAAAACATAAAAAAAATTGGACATGTTGGCTGGATTCACAAGATGTTCATCTTTGATTTGCTGTATTGGACTTGTTAATGTGTGGAAGTTAAATATTACAAGAATATATTTTTGAATTTCGCTCGCTGCGGAATGTTGTGGGTGTTCCGCTAGCGGAGCCCCGGGGCGAGAAAGGTTAACCTACGCATATACATACAAACTAATATTTGGATTCTCTCTTCTTCTCCTGGAGTCTCACCAAAGTTTATTACCACACAGCTGACAGTTCCAGTCCCCTCCCGATACGGGAAATCTGGAGGGGCTCTCCATGTCCTATCTTATCATCCCAGAGTTATAGCCGGGTGAGTTGAAACATAGTTTAATGATCCACTTTGATTTCTTTAGGCACACACATACCTTCCTCTCTTCCCATGTACATGCAACATAACCTCTTTCTTATGAACTAACATTATTTATAAATATAGAAAAACAGGGTAGTATTCAATCAGTTATAGTTCTATGTTAAATGTATACATCATTTAGTCATTATTCATAAAATTCATAACAAAAACTTTCACAACTTTCTAAAATAACAAACCGAGCTCTCCTTCGTTCCGTGTTCAACAGGAAGTGACGTGTACAGTGATGTGTATTGAGAGTAAGAATAGTCGAATACACCAGGTGCAGTTTCTAAATTTGGTTGAGCATCAGCAGTTTTTCTCTTGTTATGTCAGTCACTCAATTAGCCATGTCAGCTAACAATTGTTTGATTGGTATTTAATCTAACCAGCTATCTAAACTTGTAGTAATCATGGTTGAAAACTGACCGGGCACGTGCCCAGGGGCCCTGACCTCCAGTGGGCCCCCATTGATTTTGTTAGTCTTTCTAACTCAGATATCTTATTTTTATTTCATTTTTTTATTTTACTTTTAGTTAACTAGATATCTTATTAACATGGCATAAGTCAGTATAAAATGTGTAGAATTACAGGACATGTGCTTTAAATCATCAAACATTTCTCTCCACCCCATGGCAAAATAGGTAAAATTGCAGGATGAACTGTAAACAGACTACATTTTTTACCCTATGGCAAAATGAGTAGAATTGCATGCTTTTTTTAAAATACAATTGCAGTTCTGTCCATCCTATGATGAAACGTGAATAATGGCTTGCTTTAACACTGCAACATTTTCTCTTTTCCCAGTGATAAATATGTAGAATTGCAGGAAATTAACATACAAAAAAAATCTCTCCACCGTCAAGAGGGGGGCCACTAAAATGTTTTCCTGCAATGTGGGAGGCCCCCCAACCAAATCTCACTAAGGGACCCCATACTGTCTCTCTCTCTCACCCTGTTCACACTCACGTTGTACAACACATTTCACACAAGGGTTGTGATACAACTGATATTTTGTGATAAAACAAAGTCTTCACAACAAACAAAAAATTATCACTGTGTGGTTTCTTCACAACACTTATGTATTCACGTTTGTGCAGAAAAACCCTCAGTTGCATCACAACCGTAGTTCCAAATGTGTTGTACATCAGGGGTACAACTCAAGTGTGTAGGAGGCCATACAGCCAGACTACTATAGGTTTTCTTCTTTAGGAGAAAAGAGTGTCCCCTGGCCTCCCTGCGCTAAGCTGAGCCATCGTTGCGAAAGACTTCCTCTGTGAAGTTTCTCTGGTATCCTGTAAAATTAAACTGATCAGGCCTGTTCTAAGATGTGACCCAGTTGTAAAAGAGTACTTGACTACCTGATAAAAAAAAACAGTTTATTAATATCACCTCAGCAAGGATTACTGTAGTCTGTATATGATTCAATTCCATTTTTCAGTTTCTGGCTTTGTCTAAGCTTGGAAAATAACCAGCAGTTTGTATGGCTATATGGCAGGGCATTGTCTTGTGAGTTCGACGTTACAGTAGGAGGAGGTTCCTGATATCTTAAGCCCAGATATATCCACTCTGTAGTTGTGCAATCACTGCCTGGTGACTCTTATTCCTGTTTTTCCTGCCTGGCCATGGGGATTTTAGGGCTGGTTTGCTACACACACCATCTCTCTCACTCTCGCTCTCGCTCTCTCTCTCGTTCCAATAAACACCCAGCACACATCCATAAGACAATGCAGGTACAGGCCATACACTGCTAGAGAAATGGCTCGAGAACCAAAAAGGGTTCTATGGTAACCCAGGTTACTGTACCACTCAGCCCCGTCTTAGGACCTATGTTAGGAATAGAAATTTAGATAAAGAGACTGTGATATTTGTGTGTGTGTGTGCGCGCATGTTCCTGTGCGCACAGACGCTCGCAGTGCAGAGATTGACTAATGTGATGTCAGTTCAGTGTCAGAACCATGTCAGTAAGGTTAGGGAGTGGAATGGGAGGGGCCTCCAGACAGGGGCTGTAAGGACTGGGGAGTGTTGTTAGGGGAATCCAGCTCAACTGATGTCAGCAGTAGTCTAGCCCTACACTTTATTAGACTGGAAACAGTTCTCCTGGCACTGTCATTGTTTAACAAAGAACCCAGCACACAGAGGTACACTGGAATATGTACATTTAAGCTGGGTAATGTACTAATCATAGGGTCCAAATCACCATATCCTCCAGGGGTCGCTACACTAATCTATGGCCAACCCTGTGTGCTTTAACCTCTCGGGTTGTCTAGGGGTTACGTTTAGGATAAAGCAAAAAAATCTAATGTGTATGTCCTGTGACAGTAGAGAGCAATGTAACGTTCTGTGAGGAATGATTATTAGGATGACTTCTGAAACCAAACCAACCTGGTGTCAGTGCAAAGGCCTATGGGTAATGTGGGCAGGTTTGTGGTCAGGCAGCTCAAAGAGCAGGTTGAGATGTACATGTGAGGAGGATGTTGGACTATGGGGAAACTTCCACCTTCCTTCCTCTCTCTCTCCCTCTCTCTCTCCCTCTCTCTTTCTTTCTCTCTCTCCCAAGTTATATAGCAAGTCTTCTCACTACAGGAACTTTGGTGCAAACAGCATGCAGCAAGAGAGAGAGAGAAAGAGAAAGAGGAGATAGACACAGACAGACAGACAGACAGACAGACAGACAGACAGACAGACAGACAGACAGACAGACAGACAGACAGACAGACAGACAGACAGACAGACAGACAGACAGCAGAGTGATGTGTGCACCTGATAGGAGAGAAAGTGAGAGGTTTTGTGGATCAGCGTACACCTGCGTGGTTGCTTGGTTTGTGAGTTAGTTTTGGAGAGAGAGAGAGAGAGAGAGAGAGAGAGAGAGAGAGAGAGAGAGAGAGAGAGAGAGAGAGAGAGAGAGAGAGAGAGAGAGAGAGAGAGAGAGAGAGAGGAGAGAGAGAGAGAGAGAGAGAGAGAGAGAGAGAGAGAGAGAGAGGAGAGAGAGAGAGAGAGAGAGAGAGAGAGAGAGAGAGAGAGAGAGAGAGAGAGAGAGAGAGAGAGAGAGAGAGAGAGAGATCTCTGAGAGGTTGTGATGTTGGAGAAAGCTGTAGGTTTAAGCCGGGTGTATGGCTTGGGGATACAAGGATACAGACAGCTGTGGTTTGACATGACTGTGTTCACAGCTGCCTTAAACTGAAGTGAAAACAGGAAATATATGTAAATAAAGATAGACTTTCCACAATAGATAGACTGTGTTTAGTCAGATGCGTTTTCATCACTTCATTGTACTTTGCTACCTATCTTTCTTTGAGGCTGCTAGAGGGAGACACTCCCCTGGGTAAAAAAAGAGAGAAAAGAAACATTTTGTCTCTGCAACTTTTGGCACGGTTATCTCCCCTTTTAAATGTCAGCGCTTTTGTTAGCTTTGTGGTTGCTGGGCCTTGGTCAAGACAGGAGTAAACGACTTAGATACAGAACAACACTCAGAGAGATGAAAAAACTCTGTGCCATAGGACCCCTTAAACTTTCTATAAGTATACCAATTCAATGCATGCACAGAGACCAGATCTGTTGCAACATACAGGGCAGAGATGCATGGATAGGGATTGACTTCAAAGTGAACTATCTGGGGAAATATCTCTAGAAAGCCACTCACTGCCTCTCTCTGGTGTAGTGTGGTGTCCTGTTGTGTAATCGGGCTGCGCTACTAGTATGAGTCCTGTAATCCTTTTAAAACATGCTTGTATTGGTGGGTTACAAACTCAAAAATATAATCTGGATTATACGGCCTCTAGTTTTGATGATGTGTTCTATGACCATATTCAAACTGTCATTATTCATAACATTCGAAGCCCATGGTTTGCCTGAAATTATCTCTTATCATTCAAGTTTCCTTCAGTCACATAACGTAACAGATAGTACTGATGAGTCAATGTGACCAATGTGATATTATTTAACCCTACACTGTAAGAGTCTATCCAAGTCCCAGCCCCCGCATTGACATCAGGGGCAGAGTGGTATGATGCTGTACTCTCAGTGTTGCTCAGATTAAACCAGTCATTCAGTCTTGTTTCCACACTCATGGTTAACTGCGAGGGCGGACATCAACACAAACTGTAAACTCCTGCCAAGGTGTGTGTTGACGCGGGCGCGCACACACACACAATCGTGTAGTTTAGTGAGTTACCACTGCTACTATAAAAACGGAACTCATTCTCACTCTTGTGCTGCCCTCCAGTGGTACTACACTGAGATAAAATGTTTCACATAAAAGAGACAAGATATGGATAAAGATGTGATTAATACAACATCTGATTAATTAATTAAATTACCATTAAGCAGTATGATGATCAGACCCCTTAAGCACTTTTCAAACACCCTGGAATGATCATGGGATCTTTTGCCATGTTTACTACAGTTGAAGTTTCTACCTATGCCGAGTACACTACATTTACATTTAAGTCATTTAGCAGACGCTCTTATCCAGAGCGACTTACAAATTGGTGCATTCACCTTATGACATCCAGTGGAACAGAGTAATAGGCAGTATATTTCAAAAAGTAACAAACCAGAGACAATAATTTATTTTATCCAGTGGATGGCAGCAGTGTACAGTGTACAAACGGTTCCTCCAATATTCCTAATCACCATTCAACCACAACTCAGAGGGAGAGAGAGAGAGAGAGAGAGAGACGAAGCACCCCATTCATAACTTGAGCAAAGTCCTCTCAGCCTCATCCAGGAGTTTCACTTCTGACCCTGATACATCTGACCCTGTCTGAACTTGTGACCGGCCAACAATTTGCAATGTAAGCTATCTACCTTCAAAGACCTCAGAAAGGTCAATGCAGGCGGCCCTCAGAAAGATCAATGCAGGCGGCCCTCAGAGAGATCAATGCAGGCAGTCCGCAGAGAGAGTAATGCAGGCAGCCCTCAGAGAGAGCAACGCAGGCAGCCCTCAGAGAGATCAATTAAGGCAGCCCTCAGAGATATCAATGCAGACAGCCCTCAGAGAGATCAATGGAGGCAGCCCTCAGAGAGAGGCTACCTTAATATGGTTCCCAATCAGAGACAATGCAAAACACCTGCCTCTGATTGAGAACCATATTAGGCCAAACAACAAACCCAACATAGAAACACAAAACATAGACTACACCCACCCAGCTCACGTCCTGACCAACTAAACAAAGACTAAACAAAGGAAATAAGGTCAGGAACGTGACAGTAGCCAACCCCCAAGGTACGGACTCCGGCCGCAAAACCTGAACCTATAGGGGAGGGTCTGGGTGGGCGTCTCTCCACGGTGGCTGCTCTGGCGCTGGACGTGGCCCCCACTACACCATAGTTAATCCCCGCTTCCGTGGCCTCCTCCTAATGACGACCCACCAAAATAACCCCACTGTACTGATGGGCGCCTCTGGACTGAGGGGCAGCTCCGGACTGAGGTGCAGCTCCGGACTGAGGAGCAATTCCGGCATCGCCTGCGTGACAGGCAGCTCTGGCAGCTCCTTGCTGACTGACGACTCTGGCAGGTCCTGGCTGACTGACGGCTCTGGCAGGTCCTGGCTGGCTGGTGGCTCTGGCAGCTCCTGGCTGGCTGACGGCTCTGGCAGCTCCTGGCTGACTGACGGCTCTGGCAGCTCCTGGCTGACTGACGGCTCTGACAGCTCCTGGCTGACTGACGGCTCTGGCAGCTCCTGGCTGGCTGACGGCTCTGGCAGCTCCTGGCTGGCTGACGGCTCTGGCAGCTCCTGGCTGGCTGACGGCTCTGGCAGGTCCTGTCTGGCGGGCGGCTCTGGCAGCTCCTGAATGACTGATGGCTCTGGCAGCTCCTGTCTGGCGGGCAGCTCTGGGCGCTCCTGTCTGGCGGGCGATTCTGAGAGGGTCTGGGTGGGCGGGCGACTCTGGCAGCTCATGTCTGGCGGGCGACTCTGGCAGCTCCTGTCTTGTGGGCGACTCTGGCAGCTCCTGTCTGGCGGGCGACTCTGGCAGCTCCTGTCTGGCGGGCGACTCTCGCGGCTCCTGTCTGGCGGGCGGCTCTGGCGGCTCCTGACTGACGGACGGCTCTGGCGGCTCCTGACGGACGGACGGCTCTAGCGGCTCCTGACTGACGGACGGCTCTGAAGGCTCAGGACAGACGGGCGGCTTTGAAGGCTCAGGACAGACGGGCAGCTCAGATTGCGCTGGGCAGACGGGTAGCTCAGACGGCGCTGGGCAGACGGGCAGCTCAGACGGTGCTGGGCAGGCGGCGCTGGGCAGACGGCAGACCCTGGCCTGCTGAGGTGCACAATATGCCTGGTGCGTGGTGCCGAAACTGGTGGTACCGGGCTAGGGACACGCACCTCAAGGCTAGTGCGGGGAGCAGCAACAGGGTGTACAGGGCTCTGGAGACGCACAGGAGGCTTAGTGCGTGGTGCAGGAACTGGTGGTACCGGGCTGGAGACACGCACCACAGGGCCAGTGCGTGGAGGAGGAACAGGGCTCTGGAGACGCACAGGAAGCCTGGTGCATGGTGTTGGCACTGGTGGTACTGGGCTGGGGCGAGGAGGTGGCACCGGATATACCGGCCGGTGAAGGCGTACTGGAGCTCTTGAGCACCGAGCCTGCCCAACCTTACCTGGTTGAATGCTCCCCGTAGCCAGGCCAGTGCGGCGAGGTGGAATATTCCCACTGGGCTGTGCTGGCGAACCAGGGACGCCATGCGTAAGGCTGGTGCCATGTACACCGGCCCGATGAGACGCACTGGAGACCAGATGCGTTGAGCCAGCTTCATGGCACCTGGCTCGATGCCCACTCTAGCCCGGCCGATACGTGGAGCTGGGATGTACCGCACCGGGCTAAGCACACGGACAGGAGACACCGTGCGCTCTTCCGCATACCATGGTGTCTGCCCGTACTCTCGCTCTCCACGGTAAGCCCGGGAAGTTGGCGCAGGTCTCCTACCTGACTTCGCCACACCCCCCTTTAGCCCTCCCCCAATAAATTTTTGGGGTTTCCTCTCGGGCTTCCTCGCCAGCAGTGTTCCCTCGTAACTCCGGTTCCCATTTGCAGCTGCCTCCGCTCTCCTAGCTGCCTCCACCTGTTTCCATGGAAGGCGATCCCTTCCAGCCAGAATCTCCTCCCATGTGTAGCAACCCTTTCCGTCCAACACGTCTTCCCAAATCCATTCCTCCTGACATCGCTGCTGCCGCTGCTGCCCATTACCACGCTGCTTGGTCAGAGTTTGGTGGGTAATTCTGTAACGGCTTTCTTCCTGGGATGAAGGAGAGGACCAAAACGCAGCGCGGCTAGTGTTCAACATGTTTAATAAAGAATAATAACGTGAACACTACAAGCTACAAAACAATAAAATGTGAAAACCAAAAACAGTCCTATCTGGGGCAGAATACAAAGACAGAAAACAATCACCCACCAACCAACAGTGCAAACAGGCTACCTTAATATGGTTCCCAATCAGAGACAATGCAAAACACCTGCCTCTGATTGAGAACAATATTAGGCCAAACAACAAACCCAACATAGAAACACAAAACATAGAATGCTCACTCAGCTCACGTCCTGACCAACTAAACAAAGACTAAACAAAGGAAATAAGGTCAGGAACGTGACAGTACTAGGCTTTGGGATAGTTAATAAAAGGCACGAACCAGAGGACCTGAGACCTACAGGATACATAACTTAAATTGGGCACGATTTTCCCCAAAGTGAAAACAGCGCCCTCTGTCCTCAACAGGTTAAACTGCAGCCTCTGTTGCTACAGAGTGCCTGGTCGCCTGCTGTTTCCTCCTATTTTGTTACACTGCTCGTGATATTTTTAATATTTGTTCTAGACTTCTGTTATGGTGTTTCTTGTGTATTTTTGTCACTATTTATTCTAGAAAGCCTAGATTTATTTTAACCACGTAGTAAAATTTTTGTTTATTTTTAAATTCTTTCTTCCTTCTTCGCATCCGTTATATACTTCGCATCCGTTATATACTATCCGTGCCTTGTTTAATACCTCTTTAATTATTATTATTATTTATTTTAACACCTATTCTATTCTTACAATGGTCGTTTAACACATTATCACGTCAACGTTTTAGCCTAAATTATAACTTATTTTGCCCAATGTTTATCGATTTCGTTCCCTTTGTCTAGCAATAGTTAAGAGTGCCTCCCCTTAACCTTATTATCCTGTTGTCACGCCCTGGCCTTAGTTACCTTTGTTTTCTTTATTATTTTAGTTAGGTCAAGGTGTGACATGGGGGAAGTTTGGGTGTTTTTTTCTAGTCTAGGGTGTTTGTATTGTATAGGTTTTTTTTGTAGAGTTCATGGGGTTGTGTTCAGTGTAGGTGTTTATGTAAGTCTATGGTTGCCTGGATTGGTTCTCAATCAGAGACAGCTGTCTATCGTTGTCTCTGATTGGGAGCAGCCATAGGCATTAGGTAGGTGGTGGGTAATTGTATATGTTTTACGTTAGTAGCTTGTGTCTGCACTTTCGTTTGTTAGCTTCGCGGTCGTTTGTTGTTTTGTTTAGTTTGTATTAGTTTTGTGTTCGTTTCATCTTCTCAAATTAAAGATATCACGCTGCGCCTTGGTCCTCTCTTTCACCTAAAGACGATCGTGACACCTGTCTGTCACAGAAGAGCTACGCAGTCCCTCCTCTGGACCTATGGCAAGACACACACACACCTGTTCTTCCTCCTTGCTCCTTATGTTCTAGCTTATTCTGATCTACTCATTTCATCACAGAGAATTCTCATTCATTAGTTCAGTTTATTTATTTCACATTTGTTCATACACACCCTTCGTTTTACCTAAAACGACCTATAGTTTTCTCCTACTAAACTTAATTCACTTCCTCAACATAAGCCAGAATTGCTCTATAGGATTTTTCAGGCACACACTTCGTTTTACCTAAAACGACCTATAGTTTTTCCCTTCTTTGCTTAATTCACTTCCACGACATAAGCCAGAATTGTTCTATAGGATTTTTCACGGTATGACGAGACTACTGCCTAACCGGGTCAGCCTGTCTTCATACCCTATTCACCCACCCAATACTGGCCTGTGTTCCGTATCAGAGCAATATCGTGGCGTGACCTACCGATTTACAGACCCCCGTTTTGCTAGACGGAGCGTTTTATCCGCAGGATTTATTTTGCAGATGAACCCAGCCAAATCGGGCCAGCGTTCTTACGCGCCCTATTTAATCACCCGAGCAGACCCTCCTGCCGTGAATATGCCAGCCAAGCGGACCCCTTTCTAATGTTCCTTGTTAACCTGTTTGGGCTGCAGGGGCAGTATTGAGTAGCCGGATAAAAGTTTCCCATTTCAAACGGCCTCGTACTCAATTCTTGCTCGTACAATATGCATTATGTTATTACTATTCGATAGAAAACACTCTCTAGTTTCTAAAACCGTTTGAATTATATCTGTGAGTAAAACAGAACTCCTTTTGCAGCAAACTTCCTGACAGGAAGTGGAAAATCTGAAATCGATGCTCTCTTCTAGGGGCTGCCTATTAAAGTCCTTGATATTTATTTGTTTAAATGCACTTCATACGTCTTCCACTAGATGTCGACAAGGCGTGAGAGAAGAAATGGAGTGTGTAACTTGATCTGGACTCGAATCATAGCTCTTGGCATGACGTGTCACCAGTTTTCTGGAAAGCGCGAGCAGGGACCTGGATTTGCCTTCTGATAAGTTGCCGTTATGGACGACTAATATCTCCGGCTTTGATTTTATTTGATACATGTGACAATATCATCGTAAAGTATGTTTTTTCAATATAGTTTAATCAGATTATTGAAATTTTTTCGGGAGTTTTGCCATGTTCCGTTCTCTTCCGTTTGTTGACATGGAGAGATTCGCGCCACTTGGCAAGTGTGCTTGCTAAATCGAGAGGGAAAATGGTCGTTCTAAATCCAAACAACGATTGTTCCCGACAAAGGACCCCTTGTACAACATTCTGATGAAAGATCAGCAAAAGTAGGAACCATTTTATGATGCTATTTCATATATCTGTCGAACATGTTGTGCTAGTCGTTTGCGCCCAGCTTTTGGGTACTCTCTCGCTATACCTAAGCTGGATATCGTAATGAAGTTATTTTTAGAATTCTAACACGGCGATTGCATTAAGAACTAGTGTATCTATCATTTCCTATACAACATGTATTTTTTTGTTATGTTTATGAATAGCTATTTGGTCAGAATATGTGTGTCAGAAAAAGTGTCAGAAAAATATCCGGACGTTGTGTGAAAAAGTAGCTACGTTAGCACAATGTATAACCACTGATTTCAGCTCTAAATATGCACATTTTCGAACAAAACATAAGTGTATGTATAACCTGATGTTATAGGACTGTCATCTGATGAAGCTTATCAAGGTTAGTCAAAAATTATATGTCTTTTGCTGGTTTGTTACGATCGCTAACTTTTGCTACTGGGGAAGGGCTTGTGTTTCTGGCTATTGTTTTCGCTGTAAAACACTTAATAAATTGGAAATATTGGCTGGAATCACAAGATGCCTGTCTTTCATTTGCTGTACACTATGTTTTTTTCAGAAATGTTTTATGATGAGTATTTAGGTATTTGACGTTGGTGTCTGTAATTATTCTGGCTGCTTTCGGTGCAATTTCTGATTGTAGCTGCAATGTAAACTATGATTTATACCTGAAATATGCACATTTTTCGAACAAAACATAGATTTATTGAATAACATGTTATAAGACTGTCATCTGATGAAGTTGTTTGTTGATTAGTTTGGTTGGTTCTTGGTTAGATTGGCTTTGTGCATGCTACCTGTGCTGTGAATTAATGTGTGAAAGTTAAATATTTCAAAAATATATATTTTGAATTTCGCGCCCTGCACTTGAAGTGGCTGTTGTCATATTGCTGCAAGCCCGAGCCTGGCCACAATATGACAACAGCCACTTCAAGTGCAGGGCGAAGAAGTTAAAGGCCGGTATCGTGGACTTTCTAACTACTTATTTATGCAGTCCTCTATTCTTTAGAGCTGTATTCATAAGCAACCTGTCCAAGCTTTCCTTCTACTAATTTTATCGAAGAGGTATTACAGTATTTTCTACCTACTTTATCTGTTTTGACCGTATGGGCAGACAGCCGCAGCCCCACACCGGGCCAGGCAGCTCAGCCAGAGAGCGCAAACAACTGTACCAGTCAGGCCACACATTCGAACGAGTGCAAGCCCCCTCCGCTAACCGCCCGACACCCGCAAGTTTCACAGCCCCTACTCACTTAGTTCCTACACATGCACATATATATTTATATTTCACAACCCCCAAAATCACACATGCATGCAATTCATTGAATTCAAAAGTTCTTAGCATTTACTGGGTTTTTAGGAAATTTAAAGAGAGACCTACGTGACGCCCTTCTCGCTGAGATAAGATCTCTGAAGCAATTTATACAAACGTTCAACTATGTAAGAACAAGCTTACCTTTTTATAGTTGTGTGGCCACATTGTTTGCAAGATTGTCCAAAGAAACTATCACCAGCCCGGAACGTCACTCCGTGGTCCCTGTCTCTCCTGGCAAAGCTCGCCAAGTTCTGTCGTGGAGAATCGTCTCAGAAATATAATACTCTTACAAGAACTTGTGGATTCAATATAGACTTCAATACAAAGTAGCAAAAATGAGCCTTTCCATGAAAGGACCCCATTACAAACATAACAGGGTAGCTCCCCTCCATGGAAAAAGACTAAGTTCTCATATCACAGAGTCCTGCCTTTATAGGACTTCTGTCTTTGCCTAACGTATAGTGTCCCCTCCCTCTATATGAAAATAGTTTCCCTCAGGTCATCTCCCTTATTTTCTTTTCATTTCAGAGCTTGCTTGTTAATATCATATAATATAATTTCACGAAAATCACAAGTCCAATACAGCAAATGAAAGATAAACATCTTGTGAATCCAGCCAACATGTCAGATTTTTTAAATGTTTTACAGCGAAAGCACAACATATATTTATGTTAGCTCAACACAATAGCCCAAAACACAACGCCATTTTTCACCGTAAAGATAGCTTTCACAAAACCCACAAATAGAGATAAAATTAATCACTAACCTTTGAACAACTTCATCAGATGACAGTCTTATGACATCATGTTATACAATACATTTATGTTTTGTTCGAAAATGTGCATATTTATAGCTACAAATCAGGGTTTTACATTGCAGCCATGGTCACAAATGGCACCAAAATGTCCGGAGAAATTTTAGACAGCCACGTAATCTAACAGCAAAACTCATCATAAACTTTGCTGAAAAATACACGTTGCACATATAATTAAAGATACACTGGTTCTTAATGCAACTGCTGTGTTAGATTTAAAAAAATAAATAACTTTAGTACAAAGCACAGCATGCAATAATCTGAGACAGCGCTCAGCCATTCTCCGCCATGTTGGAGTCCAGAGTCCACAAAAATACGAAATAACATCATAAATATTCCCTTACCTTTGATGAACTTTCATCAGAATGCAGTGCCAGGAATCCTAGTTCCACAATAAATTGTTGTTTTGTTTTAGAATGTCCATTTCTTCTGTAGAATTAGCAACTTTGGCTAGCATGGTGTTGCTCACGTGTCCATGAAGATTTTACGCATGAACGAAAAATTCAAAAAGTGATAATAAAAGTCGAATAAAGTGGTCAAACTCAGTTGAGAATCCATCTTTAGGATGTTTTTCACAAATATATCCAATAACGTCTCAGACGGAGTATTTCTTCGTGTCTACCCATTGTCTGCAATGCGTTAGGTAGACACAAAGAAATGCTCCGTCTGTGACAGATATAATTCAAACAGTTTTAGAAACGTCAGAGTGTTTTCTATCCAATAGTAAAATAATATGCATATCATATGATCTAGGACAGAGTACGAGGCCGTTTAAATTGGGCACAATTTTATCCAGAAGTGAAAATGGCGCTCCTATTTCCAAGAGGTTTAACGCCCACATCTGCTTTTGGTTAGGTTATAATTATGGCGGGACCTTTCATGCCCTAAGAATGATATATGTACTATGTCTATAGTCCATCTGTTGGTCATTTGGCTGGCACCCTCCTTTGTGTGTCCCTCTGACTTTGGTATGTCCAGCTGTCCTATGCACTTATGGCCTTGAATAATATACACTGCTCAAAAAAAGAAAGGGAACACTTAAACAACACAATGTAACTCCAAGTCAATCACACTTATGTGAAATCAAACTGTCCACTTAGGAAGCAACACTGATTGACAATACATTTCACATGCTGTTGTGCAAATGGAATAGACAAAAGGTGGAAATTATAGGCAATTAGCAAGACACCCCCAATAAAGGAGTGATTCTGCAGGTAGTGACCACAGACCACTTCTCAGTTCCTATGCTTCCTGGCTGATATTTTGGTCACTTTTGAATGCTGGCGGTGCTTTCACTCTAGTGGTAGCATGAGACGGACTCTACAACCCACACAAGTGGCTCAGGTAGTGCAGCTCATCCAGGATGGCACATCAATGCGAGCTGTGGCAAGAAGGTTTGCTGTGTCTGTCAGCGTAGTGTCCAGAGCATGGAGGCGCTACCAGGAGACAGGCCAGTACGTCAGGAGACGTGGAGGAGGCCGTAGGAGGGCAACAACCCAGCAGCAGGACCGCTACCTCTGCCTTTGTGCAAGGGGGAGCACTGCCAGAGCCCTGCAAAATGACCTCCAGCAGGCCACAGATGTGGCCACACATTCGAAAAATGTGCATATTTCAGGTATAAATCATAGTTTACATTGCAGCTACAATCAGAAATTTCCCTGAAAGCAGCCAGAATAATTACAGACACCAACGTCAAATACCTAATTACTCATCATAAACCATTTCTGAAAAATACATAGTGTACAACAAATGAAAGACAGGCATTTTGTGATTCCATCCAATATTTCCGATTTATTAAGTGTTTTACAGCGAATATACACAATATAGCGTTATATTAGCTTACCACAATAGCCAGAAAGACAAGCCATTTCCCAGCAGTAAAAGTTAGCGATCGTAACAAACCAGTAAAAGATATATAATTTTTGACTAACCTTAATATTCTTCATCAGATGACAGTCCTATAACCTCAGGTTATACATACACTTATGTTTTGTTCGAAAATGTGCATATTTAGAACTGAAATCAGTGGTTATACATGTTGCTATCGTAGCTACTTTTTCCACAACGTCCAGATATTTTTCTGACACTTTTTCTGACACATATTCTGACCAAATAGCTATTCATAAACATAACTAAAAAATACATGTTGTATAGGAAATGATAGATCCATTAGTTCTCAATGAAATCGCCGTGTTAGAATTCTAAAAAATAACTTCATTTCGACATCCAGCTTCGGTATAGCTAGAGTACACAAAAGTTGGGCGCCGACGACTAGTTCACATGTACGACAGATATATGAAATAGCATCATAAAATGTTTCTTACTTTTGCTGATCTTCCATCAGAATGTTGGACAAGGGGTCCTTTGTCGGGAACAATCGTTGTTTGGATTTAGAACGTCCATTTTCCCTCTCGATTTAGCAAGCACACTAGCCAAGTGGCACGAATCTCTCCATCGTCAACAAAGTCAGAGAACGGAACACGGCAAAACTCCCGAAAAAATTTCAATAATCTGATTGAATTATATTGAAAAAACATACTTTACGATGATATGGTCACATGTATCAAATAAAATCAAAGCCGGAGATAGTAGTCGCCTATAACGGCAGCTAAACAGAAGGCAAATCCAGGTCCCTGCTCGCGCTCTCCAGAAAACAGGAAATGGGGGGCACGTCATACAAAGAGCTTGTATTCCACTTCAGACCAAGATAAACACTCAATTTCTTCTCTCACCGCCTCTTGTCATCCAGGGGAAGGTGTATGAAGTGCATGTATACTAATACGTATCATGCCCATTTATAGGCAGGAAGTAGAACAGAGCCTTGATTTCAGACTTTCCACTTCCTGGTCAGGAAGTTTGTGCCAAAGGAGTTCTGTTTGACTCACAGATATAATTCAAACGGTTTTAGAAACTAGAGAGTGTTTTCTATCCAATAGTAATAATAATATGCATATTGTACGAGCAAGAATTGAGTACGAGGCCGTTTGAAATGGGCATCTTTTATCTGGCTACTCAATACTGCCCCATGCAGCCCAAACAGGTTAAGTGTCGCCTCCTCCTCTTTACCCTAAGCATTTATGCACTTATGGCTTTGGCCATTATACTTATGTCTGTTAATCTTTGGTTTCCTGTTCTTTCCAGAATGGCAAATGCACTCAAGAGTCGCCTTCTCCTCTTGTGGTCTAATGTGCACCTGTCTTTGCTCAATAGTGTCATATCTGTCTCTATATGTAACAATAACTACCACATCCCCTATATACAGGCTGAATCAACAACCCCACTGGCCCTCAATACACAGACTGGATCAACAACCCCACTGCTGTAACGTTCGTTCTCCTCCTCGTCTGAGGAGGATCAAGGATCGGACCAATATGCAGCGAGGTATGAAGACATAATGATTTATTTAAAGAAAGACGAACACGAAGCACACTTGAATAAATGACAAAATAACAAAACGACGTTAACAGACCTGAACTTGAGAACATATAACAATGAACGCACGAACAGGAAAGAACGAACGAAACAAAACGAAACAGTACCGTGTGGTGCAACAAACACAGACACAGCAACAATCACCCACAAACAAACAGTGAGAACAGCCTACCTGATATGGTTCTCAATTAGGGGCAGGTGTTTTATGTTTCCTCTGATTGAGAACCATATTAAGGTAGGCTGTTCTCACTGTTTGTTTGTGGGTGATTGTTGCTGTGTCTGTGTTTGTTGCACCACACGGTACTGTTCCGTTTCGTTTCGTTCGTTCTTTCCTGTTCAGTCAGGTAGGTAGGAAACCTGCGCCCACTTGCTTACCGTGGAGAGCGGGAGTACGGGCAGACACCGTGTTATGCGGAAGAGCGCACAGTGTCTCCTGTACATGTGCTTAGCCCGGTGCGGTACATTCCAGCTCCACGTATCGGCCGGGCTAGAGTGAGCATTGAGCCAGGTGCCATGAAGCCGGCTCAACGCGTCTGGTCTCCAGTGCGTCTCCTCGGGCCGGTGTACATGGCACCAGCCTTACGCATGGTGTCCCCGGTTCACCAACACAGCCCAGTGCGGGTTATTCCACCTCCCCGCACTGGTCGGGCTACGGGGAGCATTCAACCAGGTAATGTTGGGCAGGCTCGGTGCTCAAGGGAGCCAGTACGCCTCCACAGTCCGGTATATCCGGCGCCACCTTCCCGCCCCAGCCCAGTAACACCAGTGCCTACACCACGCACCAGGCTTCCAGTGCGTCTCCAGAGCCCTGTTCCTCCTCCACGCACTCTCCCTGGGGTGCGTGTCTCCAGCCCGGTACCTCCAGTTCCGGCACCACGCACCAAGCCTCCTGTGCGTCTCCAGAGCCCTGTACGCACTGTTCGTTCTCCCCGCACTCGCCCTGAGGTGCGTGTCTCCAGTCCGGTACCACCAGTGCCGGTACCACGCACCAGGCCTATAGTGCGCCTCGACAGTCCAGTGTGCCTTGTTCCTGCCCCCCCCCCCCCCCACTAGCCTTGAGGTGCGTGTCTCCAGTCCGGTATCACCAGTTCCGGCACCACGCACCAGGCCTACTGTGCGCCTCAGCAGGTCAGAGTCGTCCGTCTGCCCAGCGCCATCTGAGCCATCCGTCTGCCCAGCGCCGTCTGAGCTGCCTTCCTGCCCAGCGCCGTCTGAGCTGCCTGCCTGCCCAGCGCCGTCTGACCTGCCTGCCTGCCCAGTGCCGTCTGACCTGCCTGCCTGCCCAGCGCCATCTGAGCCATCCGTCTGCCCAGCGCCATCTGAGCCGTCCGTCTCCCCAGCGCCGTCAGAGTCGCCCGTCTGTCCCGAGCCGTCAGAGCCGCCCGTCTGTCCAGAGCCGTTAGAGCCGTCTGTCAGTCAGGAGCCGCTAGAGGCGTCCGTCAGTCAGGAGCCGCTAGAGCCGCCAGCCAGTCAGGAGCTGCCAGGGCCGCCAGCCAGTCAGTATCTGCCAGAGCCGCCAGCCAGTCAGGAGCTGCCAGAGCCGCCAGCCAGTCAGGAGCTGCCAGAACCGCCAGCCAGTCAGGAGCTGCCAGAGCTGCCAGCCAGTCATGAGCCGCCCTCCAGTCATGAGCCGCCCTCCAGTCATGAGCCGCCCTCCAGTCATGAGCTGCCCTCCAGTCATGAGCTGCCCTCCAGTCATGAGCTGCCCTCCAGTCATGAGCTGCCTTCCAGTCATGAGCTGCCCCCCAGTCATGAGCTGCCCTCCAGTCATGAGCTGCCCCTCAGCCCGGAGCTGCCATTCAGCCCGGAGCTGCCCCTCAGTCCCGGAGCTGCCCCTCAGTCCGGAGCTGCTATTAGTCCGGAGCTGCCCTTCAGTCCAGAGCTGCCTCTCTGTCCAGAGCTGCCCCTCTGTCCTGAGCTACCTCTCTGTCCTGAGCTACCTATCTGTCCTGAGCTACCTATCTGTCCTGAGCTACCTCTCTGTCCTGAGCTACCTCTCTGTCCTGAGCTACCTCTCTGTCCTGAGCTGTCTCCTCAATTTAGTGGGGACCTTGGTGAGGATTCCCAGGCCAAGGTCGGGGGCGAGGGTTGCCACTCAAAGGACGCTAAGGAGGGGGACAAAGACAATGGTGGAGTGGTGGCCTCGTCCTGCGCCGGAGCCGCCACCGCGGACAGATGCCCACCCAGACCCTCCCCTTGAGTTTTAGGGGTGCGTTCGGAGTCTGCACCTCAGGAGGGGGGTACTGTCACGTCCTGACCATAGTGCTTATGTGTTTTGCTTGTTTTAGTGTTGGTCAGGACGTGAGCTGGGTGGGCATTCTATGTTGTGTGTCTAGGTTGTCTGTTTCTGTGTTCGGCCTAATATGGTTCTCAATCAGAGGCAGCTGTCAATCGTTGTCCCTGATTGAGAATCATATATAGGTGGCTTGTTTTGTGTTGGGATTTTGTGGGTGGTTGTTTCCTGTGTCAGTGTTTGTGCCACATGGGACTGTGACGGTTAGTACGTTTGTTATTTTGTATAGTGTCTTGTATTCGTGTATATTAAATCATGGAAACTTACCACGCTGCACATTGGTCCTCCGATCCTTCTCGCCTCTCCTTGTCCGAGGAGGAAGAGCTAGACTGCCGTTACAGCTGCCCCTTATTCAGACCTAATCAACAACCCCACAGCCCCGTATTCAGACTGGATCAACAAGCCCACTGGCCCCCGATACACAGACTAAATCAACAACCCCACAGCCCCTTATTCAGACTGGATCAACAACCCCACTGACCATCGATATACAGAAAAAAATCAACAACCCCACTGGCCCCTGTTATACAGACTTAATCAACAACCCCACTAGTCCTCTATATACAGACTGAATCAACAACCTCATTGGTCCCCTATATACAGACTGAATCAACAACCCCAATGCCCCTTATTCAGACTAGATCAACAACCCCACTTCCCCTTATTCAGACTGAATCAACAACCCCACTGACACCCTCGATATACAGACTGAATCAACAATCCCACTGACACTTATTGAGAATGAAACAACAACCCTTACTGGCCCCCATTACACAGACTGAATCATCAACCCCACTAACCCTTATTCAGACTGGATCAACAACCCCACTGGCCCTTATTGAGACTGAATGAACAACCAATACTGGCCCCCTATATACAGACTGAATGAACAAACCCACTGCCCCTCATTCAGACTGGATCAACAACCCACTGGCCCTTATATAGACTGAATCAACAACCCCACTGGACCCCGATATACAGAGAATGATCCTGCCTCACTGACTGGACATTGAGCATCTTAAAACAGAATGGTCCTGCAACCCCACAGCCCACTGTCCCTTATACAGAATGATCTTGACTCACTGCCTGGCTACTGAGCATCATGCATCCATCAGCAGACTACGCCAGGGTGAGATGTGATGGGATGGGAGTGAACATTTCCCCTAATGGGAAACAATTACACAGTCAGTAGGTTCTTCAGTGACTTCTGATGAGAGTTGTTGGCTGAGGAATTGGCCATGTAATCATGTGTGTGTAATGTGGTAATGCAGCTTATTGCTCTGTGACTCGCGAGCGGAGCCCATAGAGTTGAGGCAGATAGCGATAGAGACATATTCAGAGGGAACTCTAAACCTCTATGAGACATCACTGGTTTTTAACCCATCCTAATCTGAAGATTTAACCCCTCCATCCCTACAGCTTCTGGGGATAGCCCCAAAAAATCTAATCAAAGTGTATTTTCATATGCAGAGGATACAGAAGGGTGTATCAAATAAAATAAAATATTATCAAATCAAATGTTTGTCATATGCTTCGTAAACAGCATGTGTAGACTAACAGTGAAATATTTACTTGCGCGTCATTTTCCAACAATACAGAGTTAAAGATAAAAATTATTTAAAAAAATGTAAATAGTGTAAATAGGAATAAATACACAAAGAATAACGAATAACATTAACGTGTAAAAAAATGACATGGTTATATACAGGGAGCACCAATACCGTTAGATGTGCAGAGGTCCAAAGTAATTGAGATACTGTTGTACATATAGCAGAGGAGGCTGGTGGGAGGAGTTCTAGGAGGGCAGGTTCATTGTAATGACTGGAATGGAATAAATGGAACAATAACAAACACATCAAACATATGGAAACCACATTTTTGACTCTGTTCCATTTATTCCATAACAATGAGCCCGTCTTCCTGTAGCTCCCCCCACCAGCCTCCTCTGACATAATGGTAGGGGTAAAGTGACTTGGCAACAGGATAGATAAGACAGTAGCAGCAGCGTATGTGGTGAATGTGAAAGTGTGTGTGTGTGTGATAGTGCGTGTGTGTGGCATCAGTATGTATGTGTGCGTGTTATGTGTGGACGTAGGTAGTGTGTGTGTGTGTGTGTGTGTGTGTGTGTGTGTGTGTGTGTGTGTGTGTGTGTGTGTGTCAGTGTAAGTATGTGTGAGTGTGTGGGTTGAGTCCAGTGTGTGTGCATAGAGTCAGTGCAAAAAAGGTCAATGTCTGGGTAGCCATTTGATTAGCTATTTAGCAGTCTTGTTTAGCACTCTTGTTTAGCAGTCTTGTTTAGCACTCTTGTTTAGCAGTCTTATGGCTTGCCCTCTTCACAACTCTGTGGGTGTGTCTGCACCATGTTAATTCCTTAGTGATGTGGACGCAGAGGAACTTGAAGCTCTCGACCCGCTCCACTACGGCCCCATTGACGTGGATGGGGGCATGCTCGCCCTCCTTTTCCTGTAGTCCAAGATCAGTCCGTTAGCAAACTTGATGATGGTGTTGGAGCCGTGCGCGGCCACACAATAATGTGTCAACAGGGAGTACAGGAGGGGACTAAGCACACATCCTGGGGGGGGGGGGGGGGGGCCTGTGTTGACGGTCAGTTGCGGCGGATGTGTTGCTGCCTACCCTCACCACCTGGGGGCGGCCCGTCAGGAAGTCCACGATCCAGTTGCAGAGGGAGGTGTTCAGTCCCAGGGTCCTTAGCTTGGTTATGAGCTTGGAGAAGACTATGGTGTTGAATGCTGAGCTGTAATCGATGAACAGCATTCATACATAGGTATTGGGTGAGGGCAGTGTGGATCACAATAGAGATTGTGACGATGTGATGATGATGTTGATGTGAGCCATGAAAAGCCTTTCAAAGCATTTCATGTAATTTGCGGTACAATGAAATGAACCTTACAGTCACACAAGTAGACATTTGATATAATTATTTAGCATTTTAGATAAAGCATGCTGAGGCTTATACTGTGTGCCGACACAATCCTATGTGTTTGGTTCGCTTTATCCACTATACACTCTAATGAAGCCAGTGTATACTACTCTACAGTAAAGTTTGTCATTGAAAGCGTTTGCCTTTCTGGGAACAGAATATCTGTTTGTGAAGAGGACATGTAAAACCTTGAATGTATTCTTAATCTATTCAAAGAAAAGTTGAGCTCTTACAAACATACATGTATGCACTGCAGCTTCTCCACAGCCACAGTCAGGGTCTGCGTCCCATAACGGAACCCTATTCCCTATGGACTACTTTTGACCAGGACCCAGAAGGCTCTTGTCAAAATTAGTGCACTATATAGGGAATAGGGTGCCATTTGGAATATTGTCAGTGTCTCAGAATTGGACATGAATCACTCTTTGAATAAAATTATTTTATTTACTCAGACATTATATTGGAAGGGAATAGATGCTTAGGAGAGAAACAGACCTGTCTGTCATGTTCTCTGTCTCTCTCTTTAGATTTCCAGATTTTTCAAATTATGTTTTTGACATGCGTAATTATGTTGTGGAATGATGTGTTGCCCACAGTATCCTGCACTTCTTAATGTACACTGTAAAACAATTAGTGTAAAATTGACAGTAACTTACTGACTGCAATTGGCCAATATGTTACTATAACTTATTTTACAGTCCAGCTACTGTAATCCATTTTACGGTACCAGAAATGTCACTGTAATATAATTTACAGTATGTTACTGGAATTGTCCATGCAGCGACATATTACCCAGTGTTCTTTGCAAGTTTTCATTTTTACATTTACATTTTGGTCATTTAGCAGGGGCTCTTGTTATTAGCAACGTACAGTCAGGGCAGTCACAGTCACAGCAAGTAAAACGTCTCTGTGACGGTTACCGAAAATGTTCTAGTTAAGGACACATTGGTCTTCAAAATAATTTGAATTACAACAAGATAGTCAGAGATATTGTTGCTGAATGGAATTGACAGTTGTGCTTGGTCGGTGCTGTGTCCAGGGTTTGTGCTGGTGTTGTGGCTTGGACCAGTAAATCCTGGGTTGGTACTGGTGTTGGGGCCGGGAATGGATGTCGTGCTGGGACCGGGACTGGAGGCCAAGGGTTGGTACTGGGTCTGGGGGCCGGGGGCCGGGGGCCGGGGGGAAACAGGAACGGGGAACCAGGAACTGAGGCTGCTGCAGGTGCTGGGTCGGGATCTGTAGAGGGGAGGAAGGACAACCTGAGGAGCAAGCAGACACACATGGGAGCCCTAGACACAGAGGTCAACAGTCATACTTCTCTGAGGCCTGCTCTCTCTGGGTAAAGGTGTAATCTTTGCTCCCTCCGCCGCACCTCATCTGGTAGTCTGGTGCTGACCAATTGGATCTGGATTGCTGCTGGTACTGTTGCTGGATCTACACAGTGGAGGAAGGACAACCCAAGGCACAAGCAGACACACAAGAGTACCCTAGATCCAGAGGTCAAATGTTGTGTTCCCCTTATTCCAGGTCTGGGGTTTAGTCCCTCCTCCACCTCTTCCAGTGTCTAGAACTGTTGATGGATCTGCAGAGGGCTTACGATTAAAAAGTTTACAATCTACAACTCTTATATGTTCCCTACATGAATGTAATTGTTACAGAACTACTACCACATATCACTTAAATTGGTACAGTACTCTCATTAACGGGTGCAAGAAATATAGCGACTTATAAGACATGCCTTAAAATATGTTAATGAGCCAGCAATTCTTTCTCCTCCCACATTATTTCTTAACCATTAAAGGGTTGAGACTTGCTGCTACTCCGGCCTGTCTCCTCCATAAATAAACTCAACAGAAAATGAATCGTCCCTTTTCAGGACCCTGTCTTTCAAAGATAATTTGTAAAAGTACAAATAACTTCAAAGATCTTAATTGTAAAGGGTTTAAACACTGTTTCCCATGCTTGTTCAGTGAACCATAAACAATTAATGAACATGCACCTGTGGAACGGTCGTTAAGACACTAACAGCTTACAGACGGTACGGAATTAAGGTCACAGTTATGTAAACTTAGGACACTAAAGAGGCCGTTCTACTGACTCTGAAAACACCAAAAGAAAGATGCCCAGGGTCCCTGCTCATCTGCATGAACGTGCCTTAGGCATGCTGCAAGGAGGCTGACGACTGCAGATGTGGCCAGGGCAATAAATTGCATTGTCCGTACTGTGAGACACCCAAGACAGCGCTACAGGGAGACAGGACGGAAAGCCGATCGTCCTCGTAATGGCAGACCACATGTAACAACACCTGCGCAGGATCGGTACATCCGAACATCACACATACTGGACAGGTACAGGATGGCAACAACAACTGTCCGAGGTACACCAGGAACGCACAATCCCTCTATCAGTTCTCAGACTGTCCGCAATAGACTGAGAGAGGCTGGACTGAGGGCTTGTAGGCCTGTGGTAAGGCAGGTCCTCACCAGACATCACCAGCAACAATGTTGCCTATGGGCACAAACCCACCGTCGCTGGACCAGACAGGACTGGCAAAAAGGGCTCTTCACTGACGAGTCGCGGTAAATTACTGATAAAATGTTAAAAACAGGTAACAGTGTATACTTTCAGCATTTCAATTAACATGTTGTACATGAGATTATTTCCTAGAGTACCATGCAGTCAAGGCACACTTTCCAATGGCAAATACATACATGGTTAGTAATGTGATTATTGGTATTCAATCTGCAGTTAGCTTGTACTATACATTAAATAACGATACACTACTATACATTGAATACAGTCTGCCTGCTGTCTTCCCTTTCTGATTCAACACGTGGTTAATATATTGTGACAGCCAGACAGGCTGTTGAATGAATGCCCACAAATGCATCTCACATGTCACCCTATTCCCTATATAGTGCACTTCTTCTGGTCAAAAATAGTGCACTTAATAGGGAATATGGTTACATTTGGGTTGCAAGCCTTTGTGAATACCCTTTGCTGCAGGGGGAGAGATTGCATTGGTTGCAGGGTAGCAGTGAAACAAATAAGCACTGTGATGTGTGAGGAGGAGTATGATAAAGTTGCTTCATAAGTTGCAGAACATTGTGTGTGTGGAATCATTATGAGGCATTAGCCCTCTGGAGGCTGCTATGGTTTTATTGGCTCGCCTCATGCAGCAAAGTCTCATCCATTAAACAAATCATGGACTTATGTATTAGATTAGCTACACCACTGGCACCAGGGGAGCAAAAGCAGGCAGGCAGGTAGACAAACACACACACTCACACACAAACACGCACACACACACACACACAACCTTATCGTTTTATGATTCTGTTTCATAATAATCTGTGGAATAAATTATGTAATTGACAGCATTAAGAAGATACTGTCAGAGGAGCGATCTTTAAAATATATATAATGAAATTGAAGAAAAAAATAGAGTGGGCTGAATTGCATTTGAGGTATTATTAAAATGATAAACGGCAGTCACTGGAGTTGCTTAAGAGCGAGAATAAGCCGCAGCCCCAATTTAAAATTGAAAACTAATTTTAATATTTCTTAATCACTTGTCAGTGATATTAAATGCTCATCACACTGAGTCGTATTTTAATAACCATGTGTCTAAATGATAAGATGTTCCAATGTGTCAAATTAAAAGACACTGAGACAGTAAACTTGTAGGTACCTGCTTGAGTCACTGTGTGTATCCCACCCTATTCTCTATGTAGTGCACTACATGTCACTAGGGCCCATAGGGCTCTGGTCAAAAGTAGCACACTATAAAGGGAATAGGGTGCCATTTGGGAGGCACACATTGAGTCATCCCACCTGCTAGCTTTATGCTAAATGCATCGTGACGCTGTGACCTCTGAGGTGATAGTCTACCTCCCCCCTGTGGTGAAAGGTCAGAACTACAGTTGCAGTGCTGAAGATGTCAGGCAGTTCAATGCGTCATTATTCATTTTGCACTCAAGCAGAAAACAGTCCTTAGTGACTTTCTGCAAAGTGAACATTGTAAACTTCCAATGTTCAAAGTCTTTGGGGAAGGACTCAAGGATCATTTGAAGAGAACATGAAAGAAGGACAGAAAGTGAAACAGGGCTATTTGCTTAACATTTAAAGGTCCTGAACAGTCACTCTGAAAACTACTTTCTCTCCCATGGCTAACTACCAGGAAGTTTAAAAAGACAGGCTGAGTGGGCGGAGCTTATATTCATGACCTCGCCTTTATTGAAAGCTCTTTGAAAGGCCTACTGTATGTCAAGCAACTTGGAATCAGTGAGCATTGTAATACACAAAGCAATTCAAACAACATTTAAATTATATCAATTATACATATATATATATATATTTGGAGTTGGAAGTTTACATACACTTAGGTTGGAGCCATTAAAACTCGTTTTTCAACCACTCCACAAATTTCTTGTTAACAAACTATAGTTTTGGCAAGTCAGTTAGGACATTTACTTTGTGGATGACACAAGTCATTTTTCCAACAATTGTTTACAGACAGATTATTTCACTTACATAGTCACTGTATCACAATTCCAGTGGGTCAGAATTTTACATACACTAATTTGACTGTGCATTTAAACAGCTTGGAAAATTCCAGAAAAATATGTCAAGGCTTTTAGCAGCTTCTGATAGGCTAATTGACATCATTTAAATCAATTGGAGGTGTACCTGTAGATGTATTTCAAGGCCTTGCTTCAAACTCAGTGCCTCTTTGCTTGACATCATGGGAAAATCAAAAGAAATCAGCCAAGACCTCAAAAACAAACATTTTAGACCTCCACAAGTCAGGTTCATCCTTGGGAGAAATTTCCAAACGCCTGAAGGTTCCACGTTCATCTGTACAAACAATAGTACGCAAGCATAAACACCATGGGACCACTGCAGCCGTCTGTCTGCTAGAGATGAACGTACTTTGGTGCGAAAAGTGCAAATCAATCCCAGAACAACAGCAAAGGACCTTATGAAGATGCTGGAGGAAACAGGTACAAAAGTATCTATATCCACAGTTTAACGAGACCTATATCGACATAACCTGAAAGGCCACTCAGCAAGGAAGAAGCCTCTGCTCCACAACCGCCATAAAAAAGCCAGACTACGGTTTGCAACTGCACATGGGGACAAAGATCATACTTTTTGGAGAAATGTTCTCTGGTCTGATGAAACAAAAATAGAACTGTTTGGCCATAATGACCATTGTTATGTTTGAGTCACTGGCTTACTGGTGCTCTTTCATGCCGTCCCTGGGAGGGGTGCGTCACTTGAGTGGGTTGAGTCCTGTCTGGGTTGGCGCCCCCCCTTGGTTTGTGCTGTGGTGGAGATCTTTGTTGGCTATACTCGGCCTTGTCTCAGGATTATAAGTTGGTGGTTGGAGATATCCCTCCAGTGGTGCGGGGGCTGTGCTTTGGCAAAGTGGGTGGGGTTATATCCTTCCTATTTGGCCCTGTCCGGGGGTATCTTTGGATGGGGCCACAGTGTCTCCTGACCGCTCCTGTCTCAGCCTCCAGTATTTATGCTGCAGTAGTTTGTGTCGGGGGGCTAGGGTCAGTTGGTTATACCTGGAGTACTTCTCCTGTCTTATCCAGTGTCCTGCGTGAATTTAAGTATGCTTTCTCTAACTCTCTCGTTCTCTCTTTCTTTCTCTCTCTGAGAACCTGAGCCCTAGGACCATACGTCAGGACTACCGGGCATGACGGCTCCCTGCTGCCCCCAGTCCGCCTGGCCTTGCTGCTATTCCAGTTTCAACGGTTCTGCCTGCGGTTACGGAACCCCTACCTGTCCCAGACCTGCTGTTTTCAACTCTTAATGATCGGCTATGAAAAGCCAACAGATTTATTCCTG
The DNA here is from genome assembly GCF_029448725.1 of Salvelinus fontinalis. Classification (NCBI taxonomy): domain Eukaryota; kingdom Metazoa; phylum Chordata; class Actinopteri; order Salmoniformes; family Salmonidae; genus Salvelinus; species Salvelinus fontinalis. The sequence goes on along the minus strand of NC_074683.1, from coordinate 27,437,110 downwards.
ATTATTATTTGACCATGCTTGTCATTTATGAACATTTTGAAAATCTTGGCTCTCTCTAATTTTCTCCTTCTCTCTTTCTTTCTCTCGGAGGACCTGAGCCCTGGGACCATACGTCGGGACTGCCGGGCGTGGTGGCTCCTTGCTGTCCCCAGTCCGCCTGGCCTTGCTGCTGTTCTGCCTGCGGTTATGGAACCGCCACCTGTCCCAGACCTGTTGTTTTTCAACTCTTAATGATCGGCTATGAAAAGCCAACTGAATATTATTCATGATTATTATTTGACCATGCTTGTCACTTATGAACATTTTTGAACATCTTGGCATAGTTCTGTTATAATCTCCACCCGGCACAGCCAGAAGAGGACTGGCCACCCCTCATAGCCTGGTTCCTCTCTAGGTTTCTTCCTAGGTTTTGGCCTTTCTAGGGAGTTTTTCCTAGCCACCGTGCTTCTACACCTGCATTCTAGCTGTTTGGGGTTTTAGGCTGGGTCTCTGTACAGCACTTCGAGACATTAGCTGATGTACGAAGGGCTATATAAAATAAACTTGATCGATTGATGTTTGGAGGAAAAAGGGGGAGGCTTCCAAGCCGAAGAACACCATCCCAACCGTGAAGCCAATTGCACACTCCCTCAAAACTGTAGACATGTGTGGCATTGTGTTGTGTGGCAAAACTGCACATTTTAGTGGCCTTTTAATGTCCCCAGCATAAGGTGCACCTGTATAATGATCGTGCTGTTTAATCAGCTTTTTGATATGCCACACCTGTCAGGTGGATGGGTTATCTTGGCTAAGGAGAAATGCTCGCAGACACAGATGTAACGGATGTGTCCACAAAATGTTAGATACTTTTTTTTTTGTTATGCATATTGAACATTTTTGGAATCTTTAATTTCAGCTCATGAAACATGCGACACTTCACATGTTGTGTTATTTTTTTGTTCAGTCTAGAAGCAACAGTCCCTTTCCATAGTTTTGTCATCATACTTTCATCTGGTTTCCTTCAAATATCGTCCAATTTCAAGAAAAACATAATTCTGTCTGTTCATGACCTTTAAGCGTAGGGGGGTTTAAACTGGTGCTCAAAGTCTAACACTTATGCCAGGTGTTCCATGTCTCTCACTGATTCATGTTTTCATACCATTATCATTCTAGAATTATAAGTTCCTTATATATTCTCTGAACCTCTGAATATTTCTTTGGATTATGCTGCAGTTCAAAAATTAGCCAATATTATGTCTGCCATTCATCATTATAGGCCAGGTTTCCTTACAAATCAACACATTAATATGTGTGCGTTATCATTTACCTTGATTCTACAGTTCTCTTTAACATTGTAACATGTATATTCATAATACAGTTTAATTAAGGGAAAAACAACATGCAGAAGGATTGGTGGTGTGTGTACGTGTATGTGTGTGTCCGTGTACATCCTATGTGCGCCCAACATAGAACAATTTGCATTTCTGACCAGACGTTTTGGCATATTGCAGCTCAGAGGGTGTTCACACCTCTCTTGAGGTGCGACAGAGAGAGAGAGGGGTGTTATTGAGAGGTAGGTCGTTCTGATGTGGACACACACTATTTACATTCTATCCAATTATTCGAACTTCAGTTGTCATTTGTTTTGTTTTTTATTCAAAAGTCAAAGCTGAATCACAACGAATTCAGTCCTATTTTAAACAACACATTATCTAAGACAATAAATACCATTGCCTATGCTACTCATAATGTTATTAATTATTATCACTTAGATATCTGTCTCTAGAAATGTAACCTCAAGAATATTTTAAGTGGTAAGAATAAATGCCTGTATATAGTTTATTGTGCTTACATGTTGGTCTCCCAAAACAGGTATTATACACGTTCGAGGGACACGACGGGAACCGACGCAACAAATTCAAGAATTTTGGCAACTTCAAAGAGCCAATGGGAGCCTCCCTGGAGTTCTAGGAGGAGGGCTTCAATAAATCAGCACTACCGTCGACCAATCCTGTTGACTGTGGGAGGACACAAACATGCAAGGGGGTGTGTCTCTTAGACTGCGAGATGTCGCTTCGTACGGTGTCCAACTCGGAGAGAGTATTGGCATGATGAGCATTGCTTTACTATTTTGACAAGCCATATTACAGCGCTACTTTGGAACCTGGTTGTAAGCTAATCAATCTGTTTGAACTTTTATTCACAAGACATAAACCAGACGGGGAGAAGAAGTAGTTGGACTAATTAGCCTACTAACCCAAATTAATAACCTAACTGTAAACTGACACAACAAGCTACGTATACGTTTTCATCTTTTTCAATCCGAAAGGGTTTTTGCTTCTGGACATGTGAATCAAAGGAGTTACTGTGAACCCCTGAAAATGAAGTTACTAGCATCGGTTCTTTGTTGCTTCGGCTTTCTGCTCACTTCTGCGATGTTTCGGACGAGCTCTTCACAAGCAGGTGAGTTACTGACTGACAGTTCGGTGTCTGCCTGGCTGGTGCGCAGCGCAAGGTGTTTGGCTACGCTTGACACTCGTGCGCGTTGCGCACGAACAAAGTGTTATTTTGTGTGCCGCAACAGTCCCCACACATTTGTCCGTTATGTTTCAAATGTATCGGGGTTGTACTTTTTAATCGTCTATACCCTCTATGTTGATTTTCGTTCATATCTGCTATAAAACCACCCTGGCTCCTTTGAAAATGTGTGTTCGCATTGAATGTTCGTCACACGTGTCTTTTGGCTTGGACAAACAGTGGGCATCACATCACCGAGACCGAGACCAAGTCCACCCTATCCTCCTGGCTCCTGCTACTGCTTCATTATTCTCATATCGGGTCGTCCTTCGCTCTGTGAGAGTAAGGGGTGGTGGTGGGCATTTATAGTGTGCATCGGTCCGTCTTGGTGTGTTTGTTTGTTTTCAGAGAAAAACAACGTGTTTTGTTGGCTTTGGTGTACAAGTCCCAGGTACTTTTGTCATTTTGAAGGGGCACATGTATTATTATTATTATTTCTTTATACGAATTGGTAATAACAATTGCAGGCTATTATTATTCTACTGGTACTTCTTATTATTGTTATTGTTATTATTATTATTATCAGTTGTTGTAGAAGGCTTAGTAGTAATATATATATAGTAGTAGTAGTGGTATATAAATAGTGGTAGTATAGGTTATGGAATAAAAATATAATATATCCTATAAGCAAGTATTGTAAAGAACTGAACTTTATTTTTGACATTGCTCACATTCATTGGCGGTCCCTGCTTGGAACAGTGCAGCTCTCCACAAGGTGGTAGTGTAGTATGAACCGGAGAGAAACGCTCCGGAAATCTTTATCCTCAGCTCTGAGCCATGCAAAGGGACAGAGCGCGCGCTGACTGACTGACTGATACCGAGACACACACACACACACACACACACACACACACACACACACACACACACACACACACACACACACACACACACACACACACACACACACACACACACACACACACACACACACACACACACACACAACAGAGAGATGGAGAGAGCGCTTTTGTGAGCACGGACCATAGACACAAACCAATACTTCATTGGTAATAAAAAAAAAAACATCCTAGAAACTGTTGTTATACTATAGCAGATTTGGCAGGTGTTCTCAACTCTCGCTTCTAAACATCCTATAGACCCGTGAACAGCAAGGAATTAACCATAGCACCACACACTCCTGTGCGTGCCGTTTGTTCAAAGCTACACATGCAATAAAGCGCACCCACACTTCCCCGGGGACAGGGGGTTGATTGAATAGTCTTTAGATGAAAAGAGAGGTTGAAAGATAAGGGGACAGGGGAGGGAATAAATAGCCTAACCTGTCCGTGCTGCATTTGTGATTAGACCTGTTTAGCCGAATACCTCCACATTTTGTCGTCATATGAGTAGTTATTAAAATATTGTTGTCAAAATGTGGCATCATTTTAAGTAGTGTGTCTCGATTTCAGACTTCCAGGCAATTACTTATGATTATTTATGCTCTTTCTACTGTCTATATATGAGACTGAAGTTGTATACCATAGTAATGCTTCATCTGCTGCAGTTTGCCGCTTGCGTGTGTGTGAGTGTATGTCTTGGTCTATGTGTAGCCTTGTGCTTGGGTGTATTGTGATCCCCAACATCCACTGGACAGGATGTCAAGCACGAGGTGTTGGCATACCTCAGCACTTCAACCTTGCCATGTGTACCACTGTGTGTTTCACAGCTGCCCCTCTGATATAACGCACCAGTTCCAAATCCCTCTTTGGAGTTATGTTGCTTACTGACAGTGGCTCTATATGACATTTACAGACGGGTTCGGCCCAATGACGTATATAAACCCTGGATTGCGCATTCTATCTATTGGCCATTAGGAGGCTTTGATGCCATCAGTCGATCATATTGGCACTACCCAGTAGGAGAAGTCCTCCATAGAAATTAATGGAATTCTAAAGTATTTAAATTATGTTTCAAGGCCAAAATTGTACTGAACAAAAATATACACGCAATATGTAAAGTGTTGGTCCCATGTTTCATGAGCTGAAATAAAAACTCCCCAAAATGTTCCATAGCACTAAAAGCTTATTTCTCTAAAATGCTGTGTACACATTTGTTTACATCCCTGTTAATGAGCATTTCTCCTTTGCCAAGATAATCCAGCTACTTGACAGGTGTGGAATATCAAGAAGCTGACTGATTTCAATTGACTGATTCCTTATAACTGTAACTCAGTATGTTCATATTTTTTTTCCAGTGGGTACATGTATTTAAATATTTGTATTGTTGGCGTGGGGACAGTAACATTGTTTTTATATACGTTTTATGAGTAGATGACATAATATAATTTATAAGTATGCATTAAGGTGTCTGTAATAGAATAAATGTGTCATGAATGAAGACATGAATAAATGTATTTCTATAGTTTCCTAGATATTTTTTCACAATGGGGAGTGCCAAAATGGAGTCAATGTGGCATCAACACAGCGCCCCCTATCAGTCATCAAGTGTATAAATATAGAATTGGTTCAGCGCCTCTTAGGGCTGTGGCGGTCATGAAATTTGGTGATTGTGAAGCAAATAACTGCCGGTCTCACGGTAATTGAACATTAATGAACATAAACACATGTTGCATGTCCTGGCTTCTACTCATAGCCGCCACTGATGCATAGCAAGCCACTGATGCAGACCTTTGAAACATCTACATTTGGAAAAAGTCGAAAAAATCCATCACAACAAATCCATAATTTATTTTAGACAGGTCTAAAGAATCATAATATGAAGAAAACATAAAATGAAGAAAAATATGAAGAACAGAATAGCATACCCTGAGTTGTCTTGATGTTAGGCCCTGATCTGGTTATGCAATACGGCTGTGGGCTACACTGGTTCATTTAGCAGACAAGATTTGCTTCGAATTCTGTGTCATTATTTTATAGAATGAAGAATACAATTGAACGTAGCTGAATAAAATAGAAAGGATATTTTCTCAGAAGTATTTGAGGGAGTGCGCACATGTGCTATTCTGTGTTGAGTGATAACAAAGAAACAGGAATATGCTTCATTTAGAGTTATTTATGCAACTTTAGTTGTGATCCAAACATTGGGCTATATCCTCTACAGAGTACCTAACCCGGATCCGGGAGCACCCCCCACACCCCCCACACTGATTAGCATCGCTAGCATAGCGTCACAATTAAATAGTAGCATCTAAATATCATTAAATCACAAGTCCAAGACACCCAATGAAAGACACAGATCTTGTGAATAAAACCACCATTTCAGATTTTTTAAATGTTTTACAGGGAAGACACAATATGTAAATCTATTAGCTAAACACGTTAGCAAAATGACACCATTTTCTTACTCCAACAGTTTCTTACTCCATCAGGTGCTATCACCAATTCGGCTAAACTAAGATATTGATAGCCACTAACCAACAAAAAAATTCTTAAGATGACAGTCTGATAACATATTTATGGTATAGCATAGTTTTTTTTTTTTAAATGTGCATTTTTCAGGTATAAATCACAGTTCTACATTGCAGCTGCAATCTGATATAGTGCTGATGCAGCTAGAACAATTACAGAGACCAACGTTATATAACTAATTACTTGTCTTAAAACATTTCAGAAAAAATACACAGCGTACAGACATTGAAAGCCCAACATCTGGTGAATCCAAACAATATTTCAGATTTTTTAAATGTTTTATAGCGAAAACAAAATGTATCGCTAATTAGCATAACCAGGCCAGCCAGAACCGGCTGGACGCGCCCGACCAGTTCACATGCACGACAGATATATGAAATAACATCGTAAATTGGGTCTTACTATTGCTGGTCTTTCATCAGAATGTTGATCAAGGTGTCCTTAGTCCTGATGAGTCGTTCAATCCATTCACAATGGCAACCTCCCCTCTTCATTTAGCCTGGGTACTGGTCGACTGGCACGGTCAATTCCCAAAGTTAAAAAACTCAAAGAACGGAACACGGCAAAACTCCCGAAAAAATTCTAATAATCTGATTAAACTATATTGAAAAAACATACATTACGGTGATATGGTCACATGTAGCAAACAACCTTCGACACGGAGATAGTTTTCATCCGTAACGTCAGCATAACAAAAGACAATGCCACCTCTGAAAACGCGCATCTCAGAAACCGGAAGTTGTCGGTCACGCTAAAGAAATAAGTCTTATTTCACGTCAGTACAAGATAAACAAAAAATTTCTCCTCTGACGTCTTCCAGACACCCGGAGGAAGAAGAAGGAAGTGTCATTCGGGTCATAGGTGGCGTGACCATATATAGGCAGAGCTTTGAAGCGAGCATACACATCTTGCAATCTTTTTCAGGCTCAGGGAAAGTGCTGTGAAATGACCTGTGTTTGACTCAGAGACTCAATTGGAACGGTTTTAGAAACCATAGCTTGTTTTCTATCCAATGCTATATGGTTATATGCATATAGTAACAGCAATAATTGAATAAGAGGCAGTTTAGTCTGTAGAGGCAATTATGCTAATGCGAAATAGCACCCCCTGTATTCTCAAGAAGATATGTTTAGATTTTTTTATCTATTCTGAATCTGCATGATGAGACTGTAATTTATTGAACTTTTCACACTTGATCAGCAATCAAATAGTGGAGAACCATTGATATAATAATTTTTTCCAATAAATTGTTTTAATGTTTGACTTGTGGACGTTGTATGCCTCAGTAACATGACATGGGAATATAGACGCCATCTCAGACGCCACATGTGTTTGCCGTCTTTGCTACCTTCAGACAACATTGTGCTCTGAAGGAAGTGCAATTGCCATGAAAGAAGGGAAATATGAAATAATAAATGATTGATCTGGTCTTATTAATATTTTTTGAATTACAAAAAATACTCCAAATTAATTTTGGCCTTCATCAAGGGAAATAGAATGTAGTCTCTGCTAGGATGTTTTGATCCTTTTTCATCATGAATCATATTTAATGTTTGCCTAGGGCTATATCCCCCTGGTATTTTCAGTTGCACTATGTTTGAAATGTTACAGTTTATCAATCTAATTAATGTACATGAAGGATAATACATGATTAAGGTAATTTCATGTTTTCAGATTTGAATGTCAGATGAGTGAAAGAATGAATGACATGCTATTTCCGTGTCAAATTGCGAGTTGGCAACCCGTCCCTTATGGGATTATTTAACACATAAACATTACAGTAATTCACTGTGGTAATTCAGTGATAATTCTTATTCCGGTGTTCTCTGCATTAAAGATGGCCTTGGTTCTTGTACTGTCAATATTCTGAATTATTACCCTGGCTATCTCCACGTACAGAGCAGAGGCTACAGTAGCTGAAATGACATGGAGAAGTTGTTTGGTTGACATTTGATTGTTTCTATTATTATATTATGCCCATCTTGAGTTCATAGTACATCTAAATGTTTCCATGGCCTGACTGACTCAGACAGAGAGGCTGGACTATGGAGAAAGAGAGTGTGTTGTGGCTTGTGGCTTTCACAATTTCTAAACTACGTCACTTGTGTTCCCCTCTATCTAGCAAAAAATAATGGTGTCATTTTCTGTCCACACGGCAATATGCCACCACCACACACATACCCTCTTATTCATTTCTCTCCCGTCTTTCTCTATGAAAGAAGATGTGACCTCTGTGTCTCTGGCACTCAGCTGGAAGAACAGCAAGCCTTGATTCCCAGGCGATCTCCTCCGTAGCCAAGTGGAGGCAGACTAGCGGGCTGCTTGTGAGGCGCTCTGCACAAGCTGCTGTCTGCGCTAGCTGCTCTCTGAGTTAAGGGTCTCACTCAGATGCAGAACATGCACTACACACAGCAACAGTGTTCCCCTCTCTGCTGAAGAGAGCAGCAGCAAAAGCAGTGACACTAGGAGACACGTGTGTGTGTGTGTGTGTGTGTGTGTGTGTGTGTGTGTGTGTGTGTGTGTGTGTGTGTGTGTGTGTGTGTGTGTGTGTGTGTGTGTGTGTGTGTGTGTGTGTGTGTGTGTGTGTGTGTGTGTGTGTGTGGTGTGAGGGAGTGCGGTGGCTTCGAAAGGGAGGAGTGATAGGGCATCGATATTATGTTTTGAGTTGTTGGTTGTTTTCTGTCCCCCAGTATTAGATTCAGTGAGTGTTGATGAGAGAGAGAGAGTAGCCTACCTGACCTCTGCATCACCCTATACACTCATATGTCACGTGTGCTATACAGCTATACAGCTATGCACCGCACAAGGACGGGCAGTAGGGCACATGTGTTTTGCCAGCGTCATTGTCATCCATCAAAATGTCCCCCGCTTGAAAATGTCTTAATTGAATTCTGAGCACCGTCCTAGCCCGAGGTCCACAGGACAGTAATTCATCACATGTAGCCTAGTCCTACTGCTGCACATGAGATTGCAAATCATGTATGTGTGATTAAGGCTAAGTCGGCTACACGAGACAATTAAACCACTTTGCTTCTAATTAGGCCATGTGAGTTTTCCTCTTTCTGTCACTGTCTTTCAGTCTCTGTTTCTCTCTTTCTCCTACTGTATCTTCTCTCTCTCGTTCTTTTTCTTCCTCTCTCTGCCTGTCTCTCTCTTCCCCTCCTCTCTTTCTGTCTCTCTCTCACTTTCTCTCTCCTCTTAATTTTCATAATGCTTTATCAATGGTTTCAGTAGCTCCACTCTCCTCTCTGAAAGGCAATCTTCTTTTTATTCTTGTTTTTCTTGATTATTTACAGCAGTATATCTGACCTGACGAAGATCCATGTTGGATTGAGACGTTGTCAATAAAGGTGGCAAACTGGGAGCATATTCAGTGTGTGGACCTCTCCGTAGGCGAGACAAAAATCTCCTGCCCCCCAATATGTTTGGCATTGGGCCAATTTTTTCCTCCGCTAAAAGTCGGAGGAACAGAACATAATAGCAGCCCAATTAATAGGCCTATGCTACAACATCGACAGGGCTGTAGTGGAGTGGGTCGAGAGTTTCAAGTTCCTTGGTGCCAACATCACCAACAAACTAACATGGTCCAAGCACACCAAGACAGTCATGAAGAGGCCACTACCAAACTTTTTCCCCCTCAGGAGACTGAAAAGATTTGGCATGGGTCCCCAGATCCTCAAAAGATTCTACAGCTGCACCATCGAGAGCATCCTGACCGGTTGCATCACTGCCTGGTATGGCAACTGTTCGGCATCTGACCGTAAGGCGCTATAGCGGGTAGCGCAAACGGAACAGTACATCACTGGGGCCAAGCTTTCCTGTCATCCAGAACCTCTATACCAAGCGGTGTCAGAGGAAGGCCCTAAATATTGTCAAAGACTCCAGCCACCCTAGTCATAGACTATTCTCTCTGCTACCTCACGGCAAGCGTTACCAGGGCGCCAAGTCTTCGTCCAAGAGGCTTCTAAACAGCTTATACCCTGAGCCAAAAGACTCCTGGAAATCTAATCAAATGGCTACCCAAACTATTTGCATCCCCCACCCTCTTTTACATCGCTGCTACTATCTGTTATCTATGCATAGTCACTTTAATAACTCTACCTACATGTACATATTACCTCAACTAAGCGGTGTCCCCGCACATTGACTCTGTAACTATGTTCCCTGTATATAGTCTCACTATTGTTATTTTACTGCTGCTCTTTAATTTCTTGTTACTTTTATTGCTTATTCTTATCAGTATTTTTTTAAACTCCATTGTTGGTTAGGGGCTTGTAAGTAAGCATTTCACTGTAAGGTCTTCACCTGTTGTATTTGCCTCATGTGACTAATACAATTTGATTTGATTTGGCTATACCGACATCTATGGATAGGATAATTGTGTCTGTCAAACAGGCTTCATCTTTTTTGGAAAATGAAGAAATAAGCTCCAATCATCTATGTAATTCTATGTTTATGCCCATAAACTTTTTTTGTGGACACGTGCACATATAGGAGGTCCCTTACCAGGCAGAAGGGAATTTTACTTTAACCCCTGCATCAGAAAGTTACATTGTTGCTATCATCACTATGCCACCTACTACCTGTAGTAGGCAAACAAGTTTCTTATTAATAATATCTCACCTGTTATCTCACATGGCACGATCCCATAATTGTTACAATTACAATAAAAATAACACTTTACATATTTAACATATATTTTAATGTTCCTGTAGAACTATAAAACAGAGAGCATTGGTTTGAGCATTGGAAACAAGTGCATTCATAAATGCACGGCGGGCCTCGTTTCGCTGGAGCAGTGTAAAATAAGCTTTATGTCATTGACCCAGCCTTAACGAATTTTGTTTATTTACATAAATCGAATTTGATTGTCCAACATCAACATTTATTTATTTCGTCTCCACCTAGAGTGTCCTCTCCTCTCCTGTGGTCCTGCATTGCAGTCAGCGATGTTTTCTCTCGGTAGCTGTCCATGATCCTGAAATCAAATCGTCTGAGTTTGATTGGACACCAGCCTGATCTCCAGCTCCTTCCACCTCTGGAAACTATCTAGGTGGTCATGCGACTTCTCATGCGAGCTGAGGAGGTGGAACTGATTCTTCCAGTCCCTGGTTCCATCACTGACCAGGGCAGATTTGCACTCGTGTGAAAAAACTTTGCAGCAAAAACAGAAGGCTTCATCGTTTTGCTTGGAATAGACAAGCTTTGGTCTCTCCGCTCTCTCTCCGTTCGCCATCCTCCTATTGTAGTGGGCCACCGAAAAACTTTCATTGCCCTTCATCTCTTGGGAAATTCCCCTCCTTATTCTGATGTGGCCCAGCCTGCACTAACATATCCCCTAAATATATATTCATATATTTTGGCCACTCACTGGGATCTTTTATGTTTTTGTCTGGGAGTCGGATTTAGCAGCAGCACCACCACTGACGGGGAGTCTGGGTCCAAGATAGTAGGGTCTTCGTCTGCAATGTTTGGAGGTGTGGCTAGGCCTGGTACGACCACCTGTTCTTGTCATCATCAGTGGAAGTGTGTGGCTCAGACTCCCCCGGTTTGCCCTTTTCGCTGCTGGAATCAGCGAACGGGGGCTCATCGTTCTCGGCGAATGATTTGCCTGTCCTCGTAGGCTTGTCATTCTCCACACAAGCTGATGGACATTGTTGCACGCTGATACATTTAACCAGCGAACTTGTTTGGTTTACAAATTGTGCCTCTTTTCTTATTGTTTTTTAAAAATATTCACTATAATTATATCCACTAGTAGCAGCTAGCTAACATTAACAGGCTAGGTTAGGCTTCTGCCTTAATCACTAATCATCTTCATCAGACACAAACGTTACATTTTTTTATTAATGTTTCACAATTGGATAGTCTCATGTAAACACACATCACCATAGCGACCAAGGATAGTGGGAGTGAACTTCGGGAGAAGAGGGAATGGGATGGGGGCGGGAACTGCAGCAACGCTATGAGCTGGTGACTGGGGTGCCGCAGGCGGTGTAGTAGCCAATCAGGAGCGCCACAGAGCAGCAGCAAATTGTCGAATTGCCGCCTCAAATTCAAGTGCTTGCCTAATGGGAAGGCCGGCCCTGCCTCTCTGTTCTTTTCAAGTTTACTTCTTTAGCCCAGCATCTTGTGAAAGTTACCTGAGTTTTACAACCATAGGCTTGCATAAAGGAAACAGTGAGAGGTAGCTGAATAAACCAGATGTCTTGTACAATAAAGCAACTGTCAATTAGAGCTAAGCCCGTACTGCTAGCTAGCACGTACATATTACCTCAACTAACCGGTACCTTAGCACATTGACTCTGTACCGGTAACCACCTGTGAATAGTCTCACTATTGTTATTTTACTGCTGCTCTTTAATTACGTGTTACTTTGTTTCTTATTCTTACTCATATATATTTTTTGAAACTGCATTGTCGGTTAGCAGTTCGTAAGTAAGCATTTCACTGTAAGGTTGTATTCGGCGCATGTAACTAATAATATTTTGATTTGATTTGAGCAGGCCTGCATTGGACCACACTGAGTAAACTGTAAATCTATAAAGTGCTCCAAAATCCCACAATGCAGTTCATTACGAGGGTTCTTAACAACATTAGGTTACATTTCCAAGATGTGGTTGAACATGTTCTTTCAAAGTTGACAGTGAACATCATCGTCTTCTCCTTTTCTCTGTGTGTCTAGGACATCTTCAGTACATGTAGTGTTATGACCCATCCTTCAACAGAGCTTTATTCAAACAAGCATGAACAATACAGATGTCTAGGTCCCTCCTAGTGCATCTGTCTATCTGGAGTTCCTATTGTGCTACTCTCACAGAAATGCACAGTACCGCTATTAACTAACCCTCCTCTCTTGTCAGGCTTGTGTGTGTGTGTGTGTGTGTGTGTGTGTGTGTGTGTAGCAGAGGCTGAGAGACTGTCTGTCAGGAGGGTTGGCGGAGTGAAGGGCCTTTTGACAAGTGTGTGTTCTAAAGGTTTAAACTGACAGGGGGTTGGAAGAAGGGAGGACGGATGGGGGAGTAGAGGGAAGGAGGCGGAGGGAGGAGGAGGAGGGGTGAAGCTTCAATGGTGATGGACAGCATCAACTCGGGTAATTCACTGTCTTTCCCCATCTTTCTCTGACTGCTGTAGTCATCTATACGTTATTTCTCCCGCGCTTTCATCCCTCGTTTTCTTTGTACGCTCCACAAAAGAGGAGAGAATTAGAATGAAATATGGCTAATCTTCTCTAAGACGCACTCATTACCACAATGTTTAGAATTCAATGTTCAGATAATTGTGGCCTTTCTGTTCTCACTCAGCCTTCAGTGTCTGACAAGTCAGGGTGATTTGTTTTATTCTCTACTTCTAATTTTCTCTCTCCCTCACTTGTTGCCTTTTATAATTCCTAGTCTCTCTCAGCCTTGTTAGTTCCTCTCTCTCCCCAACTCTCCTCTCCCTTGGCTCCTGAATAACAAATAAAACAATAGTAATATGTTGGCAAACTTGAAAGCAGCTTGGGCTCCGCTCCACCTTCTGAAGAGCGTTAAATGTGTTGCGGGGGCGCAAAAGGGCTAATTTCATGCTTGTTTTTTCTTTGTCTTTTAATTATCCCCTTTTAAAATATTCATAGCTATCTGTATTTACAATGTAATTACAGCATGGTTTTGAGTGATATTGACTGCTTCAGGACAGCTGGAATTCTTGCTAAAAGCTTAATCTTGATATGGGTCAGTTAATATAAAGCTGTTTTGAAAGCAGGTACAGCCAAACATAAGAAAACGTTTTTTATCTCTCTCTTTCTCTCTCCTTTCTGTCTGACTGTGATAGAAATAGCATGCATGGTCAACAACTCCATTGTTCAGCACCTCCCATGGTCCAGAGTTTAGAGGGATGTGAACTCTGTGTGCCAGAACTGCCAGCCTAGCACACACACACTCGCTAGCACACACACACACACACACTCGCTAGCACAAACACACTCGCTAGCACACACACTCCCTAGCACAAACACACGTGCACACACACACACTCTCCCTCTCTGTGCCAGCCTCTGCAGCTAGCGGTGCCCCTGGTACCTGTGAAAAGCTTGTCACTTCCGCCAAAGCTACAGCCTGTGTGTGTGTGTGTGTGTGTGTGTGTGTGTCTGTGCACCTAGCAGTCACCTTGCAGCGGAGCAGAAATAGCGCAGCTCTCTTTCCCTGCCTTGGCGTAAAGGTACATAAAGCACAGAATGACAGGTGGAAATGCAATTGACCTTGGCTGGGTGGCTGGGCTGGCTGCTGAGGGCTGGCTGGGGTTTGGGTGGAGGGGGGTGGAGGATGAGGATGCAGGTTGCAGAGTAAATTCCATTGTTCAGAGAATGGAAAACATAGCCTGGTATAAAACGCAGAAGTATATGGGCATTGCTGGAGGAAAGCTGAACGATAACTAGATTACATTTCCTTTCTCCAAGGGATTTAGGGTGATTGGCATTTGTATAGTTTTTCAGGACATTGTGTGGGAGTCTGTAACATATCTAATTGCATGGTCTTTCCATTGTCAGAATTATGTCAGGACATATGTGCAATTACTTTGTCCAAGAACTCAACAGTTCACTGGTAGGGTTTTGATCAATATTAAATAATTGTAGCTGAATAATCCTGGCTCTTAACCAGCAAGATGAAACTGATACAAAAAGTAATATGACTGCTTGGTAAAGAGCAAGGTAGGGGAAGAGCTGTAGAGAGAAACTGAGTCAGTGAGTGTGATAGGAGGAAGATAGAGGGAAACAGAGAGAGACAAACAACAAGAGTGTGGTTAAAATTGGCAAAAAACACACATTTCTTTCCATAGGGCTGTGGGTTGAGACAGGGATGCAGCTTAAGCCCAAACTCTTCAACATACAGTACATATCAACAAATTGGTGAGGGCACCAGAACAGTCTGCAGCACCTGGTCTCACAATACAGGAATCGGAAGTCAAATGTCTAATGTTTGCTGATGATATGGTGCATCTGTTCCCATCCAAGAATGGCCTACAGCAGCACCTAGATCTTCTGCACTGATTCTGCCAGACCTGGGCCCTGACAGTCAATCTCAGTAAGACAAAAATAATGGTGTTCCATAAAGGTCCAGTTGCCAGGACCACAAATACAAATTCCATCTAGACACCGTTGCCCTAGAGCACAGAAAAAACTATACATACCTTGGCCTAAACATCAGCTCCACAGGTAACTTCCACAAATCTGTGAATGATTTGAGAGACAAGGCAAGAAGGCCATAAAATGCCATAAAAAGGAACATCAAATTCAACATACCAATAAGGATCTGGCTAAAAATACTTGAATCAGTTATAGAACCCATTGCTCTTTATGATTGTGAGCTCTGGGGTCCGCTCACCAACCAAGAATTCACAAAATGGGACAAACACCAAATTGAGACTCTTCATGCAGAATTCTGGAAAAAAATATCCTCAGTGTATAACGTAAAACACCAAATAATGCATGCAGAGCAGAATTAGGCCGATACCTGCTAATTATAAAAAATCCGGAAAAGTGCCGTTCAACTCTACAACCACCTAAAAGGAAGTGAATCCCAAACCTCCCACAACAAAGCCGTCACCTACAGAGAGATTAACCTGGAGAAGAGTGCCAGAAGAAAGATCCTGGGGCTATGTTTGAAAACACAAACAGACCCCATAGAGCCACAGGACAGCAACACAATTAGACCCAAGCAAATCATGAGAAAACAAAAAGATAATTACTTGACACATTGGAAAGAAATAACACAGAAAAAACAGAGCAAACTAGAATGATATTTGGCCCTAAACAGAGAGTACACATTGGCAGAATACATGACAACTGTGACTGACTCAAATTTAAGACAAGCTTTGACTATGTACAGACTCAGTGAGCATAGCCTTGCTATTGAGAAAGGCCGCAGTAGGCAGACTTGGGACTCAAGAGAAGATAGGCTATGTGCACACTGCCCACAAATTGAGGTGGATACCGAGCTGCACTTCCTAACCTCCTGCCAAATGTATGACCATATTAGAGACAGATATTTCCCTCACTTTACACAGACCCACAAACAAATCCAGTTTTGATAAACTCCCATATCTATTGGGTGAAATACCACAGTGTGCAATCACAGGAGCAAGATTTGTGACCTGTTGCCACAAGAAACGTGCAACCAGTGAAGAACAAATACCATTGTAAATATCAAATCAAATGACATTTAATTGGTCACATACACACGGTTAGCAGATGTTAATGCGAGTGTAGCGAAATGCTTCTGCTTCTAGTTCCGACAGTGCAGTAATATCTAACAATGTCATCTAACAATTCCATAACAACAACCTAATACACACAAATCTAAAGGGATGGAATAAGAATATGTACATATAAATATATGGATGAGCGTCGACCGAGCAGCATATGCAAGATGTAATAGATGGTATAAGATACATTATATAAATTTCAAGTCGGAAGTTTACCTACACCTTAGCCAAATACATTTAAACTCAGTTTCACAATTCCTGACATTTAATCCTAGTAAAAATTCCCTGTCTTAGATCAGTTAGGATCACCACTTTATTTTAAGAATGTGAAATGTCAGAATAATAGTCGAGAGCGATTTTTTTTCAGCTTTATTTTCTTTCATCACATTCCCAGTGTGTCAGAAGTTTACAAAACACTCAATTAGTATTTGGTAGCATTGCCTTTAAGTGGTTTAACTTGGGTCAAATGTTTCGGGTAGCGTTCCACATGCTTCCCACAATAAGTTGGGTGAATTTTGGCCCATTCCTCCTGACAGAACTGGTGTAACTGAGTCAGGTTTGTAGGCCTCCTTGCTCGCACACGCTTTTTCAGTTCTGCCCACAAATTTTCTGTAGGATTGAGGTCAGGGCTTTGTGATGTCCACTCCAATACCTTGACTTTGTTGTCCTTAAGCCATTTTGCCACAACTTTGGAAGTATGCTTGGGGTCCTTGTCAATGTGGAAGACCCATTTACGACCAAGCTTCAACCTCTGACTGATGTATTGAGATGTTGCATCAATATATCCACATAATTATCCTACCTCATGATGCCATCTATTTTGTGAAGTGCACCAGTCACTCCTGCAGCAAAGCAACCCCACAACATGATGCTACCACCCGCGTGCTTCACAGTTGGGATGGTGTTCTTCAGCTTGCAAGCCTCCCCCTTTTTCCTCCAAGCATAACGATGGTCATTATGGCCAAACAGTTCTATTTTTGTTTCATCAGACCAGAGGACATTTCTCCAAAAAGTACGATCTTTGTCCCCATGTGCAGTTGCAAACCGTAATCTGGCTTTTTTATGGTGGTTTTGGAGCAGTGGCTTCTTCCTTGCTGAGCGGCCTTTCAGGTTATGTTGCTATAGGACTCGTTTTACTGTGGATATAGATACTTTTGTACCTGTTTCCACCAGCATCTTCATAAGGTCCTTTTCTGTTGTTCTGGGATTGATTTGCACTTTTCGCACCAAAGTATGTTAATCTCTAGGAGATAGAACTCGTCTCCTTTCTGAGTGGTATGACGGCTGCGTGGTCCCATGGTGTTTATTCTTGCATAATATTGTTTGTACAGATGAACGTGGTACCTTCAGGCATTTGGAAATTGCTCCCAAGGATGAACCTGACTTGTGGAGGTCTACAACATTTGTTCTGAGGTCTTGGCTGATTTCTTTTGATTTTCCCATGATGTCAAGCAAAGAGGCACTGAGTTTGAAGGTAGGCCTTGAAATACTTCTGCATATACACCTCCAATTAACTAAAATTATATCAATTAGCCTATCAGAAGCTTCTATAGCCATGACTTAGTTTTTCTGGAATTTTAAAGCTGTTTAAAGGCACAGTCAAGTTAGTGTATGTAAACTTCTGACCCACTGGAATTGTGATACAGGGAATTATGAATTAAATAATATGTCTGTAAACAATTGTTGGAAAAATGACTGGTGTCATGCACAAAGTAGATGTCCTAACAGACTTGCCAAGACTATAGTTTGTTAACAAGAAATTTGTGGAGTGGTTGAAAAACTAGTTTTAATGACTCCAACCTAAGTGCATGTAAACTTCCGACTTCAACTGTACATGTGAGATGAGTAATGTAAGATATGTAAACATTATTCAATTGGCATTATTTAAAGTGACTAGTGATCCATTTACTAAAGTGGCCAATGATTTGAGTCTGTATGTAGGCAGCAGTCTTTCTGTGTTAGTGATGGCTGTTTAACAGTCTGATGGCCTTGAGATAGTTGCTGTTTTTTAGTCTCTCGGTCCCAACTTTGATGCACCAAGGAACTTTCCACCTTCTCCACTACTGTCCCGTCGATGTGGATAGGGTTGTGCTCCCTCTGCTGTTACCTTGAAGTCCACGATCATCTCCTTTGTTTGTTTTATTTGAGTGAGAGGTTGTTTTTCTGACACCACACTCCGAGTGCCCTCACCTCCTCCCTGTTGTGTCGTCTGCAAACTTGATGATTGAGTTGGAGGTTTGCATGGCCACGCAGTCATGGGTGAACAGGGAGTACAGGAGGGGGCTGAGCACGCACCCTTGTGGGGCACCAGTGTTGAGGATCAGAGAAGTGGAGATGTTGTTTCCTACCTTCAGCACCTGTGGGCGGTCCGTCAGAAAGTCTAGGAACCAATTGCACAGGGCGGGGTTGAGACCCAGGGCCTCAAGCTTAATGATGAGCTTGGAGGGTAATATGATGTTGAATGCTGAGCTGTAGTCAATGAACAGCATTCTTACATAGGTACTCCTCTTGTCCAGTTGGGTTAGGACAGTGTGCAGTGTGATGGTGATTGCATCGTCTGTGGACCTGTTGTGGCGGTTTGCAAACTGAAGTGGGTCTAGGGGGGCAGGTATGGTGGAGGTGATATGATCCTTGACTAGTCTCTCAAAGCACTTCATGATGACAGAAGTGAGTGCTACGGGGCGATAGTCATTTAGTTCAGTTATCTTTGCCTTCTTGGGTACATGAACAATGGTGGCCATCTTGAAGCATGTGTGGAAAGCAGACCGGGATGGGGAGATATTGAATATGTTTGTAAACACACCAGCCAGCTGGTCTGCACATGCTCTGAGGACGCGGCTAGGGATGCCGTCTGGGCCAGCAGCCTTGCGAGGGTTAACATGTTTAAATGTCTTAGAGAGGGGGGCCCACAGTCCTTGGTAGCCTGTCGCGTCGGTGGCACTGTATTATCCTCAAAGCGGGCAAAGAAGGTGTTTAGTTTGTCTGGAAGCAAGACATTGGTGTCCGTGACGTGGCTGGTTTTCTTTTCATAGTCCGTAATTGCCTGTAGACCCTGTCACGTACGTCTCATGTCTGAGCGCTTGAATTGCGAACCCACTTTTTCCGTATACTGACGTTTCGCTTGTTTGATTGACTTGCAGAGGGAATAACTACAATGTTTATATTCGGCCATATTCCCAGTCATCTTTCTGTTGTTGAATGTGGTGGTTTGCGCTTACAGTTTTGCGTGAATGCAGCCATCTATCCACGGTTTCTGGTTAGGGTAGGTTTTAATAGTCACAGTGGGTACAACATCTCCAATGCACTTCCTTATATGCTCACTTACAAAGTCAGCGTATAAATCGATGTTGTTCTCTGAGGCTGCCCGGAACATTTCCCAGTCCACGTGATCAAAACAATCTTGCGTAGATTCCGATTGGTCAGACCGCCGTTGTATGGTTCTAGTCACGGCTACATCCAATAGGAGCAAAATAGAGTCGTGGTCGGATTTGGCGGGAGAGGGAGTGTCTTGTATGCATCGCAGAAATTAGAGTAGGAGTGGGCCAGTATATTGCCCGTGTGAGTGCTGCAATAAATATGCTGATAGAATTTAGGTAGCCTTGTTCTCAATATAGCTTTGCTAAAATCCCCAGCTACAATAAATGCAGCCTCAGGATGTATGTTTTCCAGTTTACATGGAGTCCAGTGAAGTTCCTTGAGGGCCGTCGTGGTATCTACCTGAGGGGGGATATACAGCTGTGACGATAACCGACAGGAATTATCTTGGGAGATAATGTGGTCGGCATTTGATTGTAAGGAATTCTAGGTCAGGTGAACAGAAGGACTTGAGTTCTTGTATGTTGTTATGATTACACCATGAGCTGTTAATCATGAAGCATACACCCCCACCCTTCTTCTTCCCAGAGAGATGTTTATTTCTGTTGGCGCAATGCATGAAGAAACCCTGTGGCTGTACTGACTCCGACAACATATCCTGAGAGAGCCATGCTTCCGTGGAACAGAGAATGTTACAATCTCTGATGTCTCTCTGGAAGGCAACCCTTGCCCTAATTCCATCCACATTGCTGTCTAGAGACGGACATTGGCGAGCAATATACTCGTAAGCAGTGTGTGGTGTGCACGCCTTCGAAGTCTGACCAGGAGGCCACTCCGTCTACCTCTTCTGCGGCGACGTTGCTTTGGGTCGGCCTCAGGGATTAGATCCAATGTGCTGGGTGGTGGTCCGAAAATGTAAGGATCCGTTTAGGGAAAGACGTAATGTTGGTAAGTTGACGCCGCTCTTATATCCAATAGCTCTTCCCGGCTGTATGTAATAACACTTCAGATTTTCTGGGCTAACAATGTGTCACGTTCTGACCTTTTTTTCCCTTTGTTTTTGTCATTAGTTAGTATGGTCAGGGCGTAAGTTGGGGTAGGCAGTCTATGTTATGAGTTTCTATGTTGAGGTTTGTCATTTGGCCTGATATGGTTCTCAATCAGAGGCAGGTGTTTTGCATTGTCTCTGATTGGGAACCATATTAAGGTAGCCTGTTTTCACTGTTGGTTTGTGGGTGATTGTTCCTGTTCGTGTGTTCCTGCTTTTTTTCTGTGTTCACTAGTTCGGGACTGTAGCTTCGTTGGTTTTACGTCCGTTTATTGTTTTTGTTCATATTGAGAAGTATTCTAATAAATTATGGATACGCACCACGCTGCGCTTTGGTCCTCCTCTCCTTCTACCGATGAAAGACTTTACACAATGTAAAAAATAATACATTAAAAAACTAAATACTGCATAGTTTCCCAAGGACTCGAAGCGAGGTGACCATCTCTATCGGTGCCATCTTAAATTAAATACAACCCATATTTATGTTTATTTATTTTCCCTTTTGTACTTTAACTATTTGCACTTTATTACAACACTGTATATAGACAAATGTCTTTATTCTTTTGGAACTTTTGTTCATTATCTATTTCACTTGTTTGGCAATGTAAACATATGTTTCCCATGCCAATAAAGCCCTTTGAATTGAATTGAGAGAGAGAAAGAGACTGAGATAGTGAGTGTGATAGCAGGAAAGAGAGAGAGAGAAACAGAGAGAGTGAGAGTGAGAGAGAAACAGAGAGAGCGAGAAACAGAGAGAGAGAGACAGAGAAAGAATGAGTTGGCGAGTGAAAAAGGATGACAAAGAGGCACCACCGTCCCAAAGTCAACTGTACTTCATCCCCTGCTGTTACTGGTCATTTCCCTGAGTCACCAGTGCTTTATCACACACACCGCTGCAGCTGCCCTCAGTGGCCACGGCCACTCCCACAGCCATGCCCACACCCATGCAAATAGACACAGGTATCACGCTGAGGTTCAAGCTGTTTACATGCCCCCCTCCTTTGTTCTATCGCTCTCATGCTAAGAGACATTATCCCCCCTGGCAAGGTGAACACTATGCTGGTATAAGATCATTTGTAACGGGGAGTGTGAAAAATAGAGAGTGAGAGAGGGGAGAGAGAGGGAGAGAGGAGAGGGAGAGGGAGAATAGAATGAGGGAAAGATTTTAGCAGCATGGAGAGGAGATACTAGGCCACTATCATAGCTGCTGGACGGCACATTAATCAAGCATGGCCCTGGAGGAGAGCTAAGACGGTGACGGAGACACTTCATCCTGACACAGGACACAGGACAGGACAGCCAAATACTGACATGACAGACTCACACCCTGCCCGTCTTCTGTTCCCTCCTCTCCTCAACACCCACTGCCGTATCCATCCTCACTCCCCTCCACTCTTCCTTGGAATGGGGTGATTGATTGATTGATTCAGGTCCGACATGCCTGAGTTCATTTGGGGACAGAGTAAGGACGCTGTTAAGTAAACAAGCTGAGGTCAGCCCTGGCAAGGCAGGGGAAATAGGGATTTAGGACAGGGATTGAAAGGAACAGGATGTTAACCATGAAGCCCCAATGTGTTACAGACAGTACCAAGTGCCTGTGTGAGTGAAGTGATAATGCCCGGGAAGCCGGTGTTTGGAAAACATATTGGCATGGGAGTTGTTAGGCACAAGACGATGTCGAGGACCGGCACACTGTCCCAATCTATCCTCTGGACACCGGCTTCGAGGGCATTATCACTTTTATACAACGGGTTACCAACATTTCCAAATAAGGATTGACATATTTTCATGAAAGACTTTATTTTGATGAATTTAATTGTACTATGTAATCCTTCCACGAGATATAGTCCGACACATCTAGGGTTTCTACCCAAGCCGGCTGGTCATTCATTATATCGGTTACAGTAGGTTGCCTGAGACGCGAGTGAAGTCAGTCGTGAAGTCTTTTTGTTCTGTATCTATTGACTCGACCCAGTCATTCGTTCTACATTTTTCGTTGCCTTGCTTGCTGGCAACATTGTTATCTCTTGCTTGCTAGCTAGCCAACTATGGCTAACACAGTCACGTCAAACAGTGCATCCAGAATAACAGTAAAGTAGCTGCATTTGCGCTTGTTTAAGCAGTTTTCGAATTACATTTATTTGGATACACCCATAACAATGAACTAGTGATGCGCAATTTCACCTGGCATAGAAAATGTGCTCTCTCGTCAGGACACTGTTCAGAGGAGCTAGCCAACTACACAGCTAACACAATCACTTCAAACTGAAGCTGGAAAGACAGCATACTAGCTGCATTTTGTTTCATTTGACCTGTTTTCGATTGACATTTATATATCCATGAAAATTATGCTGATTCATGATTTTGACTGGTTGAGAAAAGATGTCACTCGTCCAGTCACGTTAATCCTCAATGGGACAGTGGAGATTGAATTTCAATATTGAAACAATGTTTCAAATGTTGGAGAGACAGACAGCAAGTTTATACAGATCTCCGCTGTTGAAAACCAAATGCTAGTCTAAAAGAAGCTGATTGTCAAATCAATTCAAATTTTATTAGTCACATGCGCCGAATACAACAGGTGTAGATCTTACAGTGAAATGCTTACGTACGAGCCCCTAACCAACAATGCAGTTTAAAAATACTGATAAGAATAAGCAATAAAAGTAACAAGAAATTAAAGAGCAGCAGTAAAATAACAATAGTGAGACTATATTAAGGGAACATAGTTACAGAGTCAATTTACGGGGACACCGCTTAGTTGAGGTAATATGTACATGTAGGTAGAGTTATTAAAGTGACTATGCATAGATAACAGATAGTAGCAGCGATGTAAAAGAGCGTGGGGGATGCAAATAGTTTGGGTAGCCATTTGATTAGATGTTCAGGAGTCTTATGGCTCAGGGTAGAAGCCTCTTGGACCAAGACTTGGCGCTCCGGTACCGCTTGCCGTGTGGAAGCAATGAGAACAGTCTATGACTTGGGTGGCTGGAGTCGGAGGCCGAGCAGTTTCCATACCAGGCAGTGATGCAACCAGTCAGGATGCTCTCGATGGTGCAGCTGTAGAACCTTTTGCGGATCTGAGGACCCATGCCAAATCTTTCAGTCTCCTGAGGGGGAATAGGTTTTGTTGTACCCTCTTCACGACTGTCTTGGTGTGCTTGAACCATGATAGTTTGTTGGTGATGTGGACACCAAGAACTTGAAGCTCTCAACCTGCTCCATTACAGCCTCATCGATGAGAATGGGGGCGTGCTCAGTCCTCTTTTTCCTGTAGTTCACAATCATCTCCTTTGTCCACAGATTAAATACCTCCGTATCTAGGAAGGGTTTGGTGTTTTTGACTAAAACCAGTGCTCGAATTGGGTGAGGGTATCACATATCCTTTTTGCCCTTTTCATTGACTAAGGCTATCTATTGTTTGCTTTATAATTTTGAAATAAATACATAAAATATATCCAGATTATATCACGCATTCTATAACAATGCTTAACTCTGATGCCTTATGGTAGAAACAAGCTCTAAAATGCCTGCGAAAGACGTGACTCCGATGCATATGGGGATATATTGATTCCTCTCTATGACAATCTGAAGCTAAACTGCATCCTATAATATTCGATGATCTTTTTTTTTTTTTTCTCTTTTTGAAAAGATGAAAAATGAATATGTTTGTTTAAAGCCAGGCAGCTTTTATGGAAGCACTTCTATTGTTGGGTTATACAACGTACGAGTTGCCAGCAGTTGAAGTTTGCTGCGTTAGCCGAGCCATTGTCTGGGTGGAAAGGTAACTTTTGAAGTGCCATGCTTAGATTCATAACGATGTCTAAGATGTAATTATTTTTGTCTCACCAAGAGCGAAAGAACGTCCAGGGCATTGGGGATTTTATCAATGTAATCAGATTGAAAATATTAGGCTATGTTATTGACATTGAACTGATTATATAGCCTACTAACCAGATGTGTTAAAAATGGTGTTTAATTTAAAATCAAATCAAACAAACATTGTCACATGCGCCGAATACAACAAGTGTAGACTTTACCGTGAAATGCTTACTTACAAGCCCTTAACCAACAGTGCAGTTCAAGAAGAGTTAAGAAAATATTTACCAAGTAGACTAAAATAAAAAGTCATAATAAAAAGTAACACATTAAGAATAACAATAACGAGGCTATATACAGGGGGCACCGGTACAGAGTCAGTGTGCGGGGGTACAGGTTAGTTGAGGTACTTTGTACATGTAGGTGGGGATGAAGTGACTATGCATAGATAATAAACAGCGAGTTGGGGGGGGTCAACGTAAAATGTCCGGTGGCGATTTTATTAATTATTCAGCCGTCTTGAGGCTCGAGGCGCCTTTTGGTACTAGACTTGGTGCTCCGGTACCGCTTGCCCTGCGGTAGCAGAGAAAACAGTCTACAACTTGGAAGCTTGGCCCCAGTGATGTACTGTGCCGTTCGCACTACCCTCTGTAGCGCCTTACGGTCAGATGCCGAACAGTTGCCATACCGGGCTGTGATGCAACCGGTCAGGATGCTCTCGATGGTGCAGCTGTAGAATCTTTTAAGGATCTGAGGACCCATGACAAATCTTTTCAGTCTCCTGAGGGGGAATAGGTTTTGTCGTACCCTCTTTATGACTGTCTTGGTGTGCTTGGACCATGTTAGTTTGTTGGTGATGTTGGCACCAAGAACTTGAAGCTCTCAACCTGCTCAACTGCAGCCCCGTCGATGAGAATGGGGGCGTGCTCGGTCCTTTTTATCCTCTAGCCCACAATCATCTCCTTTGTCTTGATCACGTTGAGGGCGAGGCTGTTGTCCTGGCACCACACGGCCAGGTCTCTGACCTCGTCCCTATAGGCTGTCTCGTCATTGTAGGTGATCAGGCTTACCACTGTTGTGTCATTGGCAAACTTAATGATGGTGTTGGAGTCGTGCCTGGCCATGCAGTCATGAGTGAACAGGGAGCACATGAGGGGACTGAGCACGCACCCCTGAGGGCCCCTGTGTTGAGGATAAGCGTGGCGGATGTGTTTTTACCTACCCTCACCACCTGGGGGCAGCCCGTCAGGAAGTTTAGGATCCAGTTTCAGAGGGAGGTGTTTAGTCCCATGGTCCTTTGCTTATCAATAAGCTTTGAGGGCACTATGGTGCTGAACGCTGAGCTGTATTCAATGAATAGCATTCTCACATAGGTGTTCCTTTTGTCCAGGTGGGAAAGGGCAGTGTGGAGTGCAATTAGTGTTGACAACTTTCTCACTGCCCAATAAGGGACAAAAGGTGGCGTGCCAGTGCACGGTGCCACGGTGGTGTGGGTTTGATGGTGTGGACGTTTACAGCAACAAACAAAAAAACATTTAAGATGCAAAAGAGGAAAAGAGGGGCATGAGTCACTCACCAAGTCTACTTTTTCCATGGATATTTTTTGCTGCTCTTGACCGATTCAAGCAGTCCTTTGTCCTTTTGCACAGCCAAAGAGAATTCCTTACACGACAGGGCAACCACCACCAGCTCCAGTTCAGTGAAGGAGAGCTCCTCAGAGGCCGATCTGGTTCAGTTTCACCATTACATTTTCTGGTGAGAATTTGTCAATTTATACTTGTCAATGAATGTAATGACAGTGTCCTAGAACTTCACAAAGTCCTGTTGCTGCTTGGACCTTTGTGCTGACAAATATTTGTTCATCAGCTGCTTGGTCTAGTATCCAAAAAAGGTGTCCTTTTTCCACTGAAGTATGTTCATTTTGAACTCTTGGACTTCCTCGTAAACATCTGTGATGCAGAGCGTTGTTTGCTCCAGCTTTTTAACGAGTTGTTCAAAAACACACCCCACGTTGTGGAAAAAGCACAAATAAATCTCAGCAGCTTCCGTTCTTTCTTCATACTCAAAAAAACTTTTCAGTGCCACAAGACAGGTCTCCAAGGGACCTGAAGTATGAAGTAAGAGCTGGCCAGCTTTGCAGGAGATAATCGACAGCTGGATGAAGAGAGCCATCGTGTGCAAACGTCACAGAATTTTATACCACTCAATGTCAACAAAGGCAAAAAATGCAAGCAGTTCCTCTCTTCGGGAATCAGATACTGAGAAGTGGCTGTAGGTCTTTAAAATAAATGTCTCAATATCCACTGACAGCTGATCGCAGGCATGCCTGCAAGCATTTTCAGCTATGTGAGTTTTGCAATTAGCTTTCAGAATGTGTTAGTTGGCACTGCTCAATAACTGCTAAACGAAGTGGTGTTTTCCAAAGTTATCTGCTGCATAGGCTGTGATGTGTCAAAAATATATTATTTAAGAACAAATTCTTATTTACTAATATCCAGTTCATGCTTTTCCAGTTCATCAGAGCTTGATGTATGCCATTTGCAGTTTCACCACTGTCTTCATAAAAGTCAAGTAACTTGCATTGCACTTCAGACAGAGAAATATCTCACGCACACTGGAAACATTTTTCTATTTCCCTTGTTTGAGGCATCACTGGCAACTGAGAAATACACGGGCTCGCCTTCGGTCGGGGATAGATCCAAAATATCGCCCACAGTCTTTGGTCTTAAAACATTCATTGTAACCATCTCAGCTTTCGTTCTTCCCAAGTGCATCTTCTTCACAACATTTGAGTCATGAAACAAAGCAGCGTTGAGCTTAAAACAGTCGGTGCCGTTGTAGCTGAGTCCGTGTTTAACCGTGTGGTACACATACGAGGCTTCACTTTCCGCGATTTTGTCATTTTCCCGCAGTAGACATCACGAAGAATGCACCGATATTGCTAGCACCTTTAGCTAGCATGGCCTTCTTGTGCATTTCTGTGGATGCATGCTGAGTTCGGTCATTCTCCCCTCTATGGCCAATTGAGAATTCCCGACGGCATAAAGTACAGAAAGCTTTTTTTCGAGTCACCACGTCAAGCTTAATCCACGTATTTTTTGCTTCCCATTGTTTGTTGTAGCTGCAGTCTTTTCTTTTTTACACGTTTATCCATATTTCCTTGATATGCCAAACCGACCAAACAGAAATTACCTTGCAGGAATTGGATGCGCTGTACTGTAATTGCATGAATATACAGGAAAAGTAGGTTTCCGTACGGGACAATTAAATTTAGCCCAATATAGGGAACATTCCGGCTAATATGGGACAGTTGGCAACCCTAAGTGCAATAGAGATTGCATCATCTGTGGATATGTTGCGGCGGTATGTCAATTGGAGTGGGTCTAGGGTTTCTGGGATAATGGTGTTGATGTGAGCCATGACCAGCCTTTCAAAGCACTTCATGGCTACAGACGTGCTACGGGTCAGTAGTCATTTAGGCAGGTTACCTTAGTGTTCTTGGGCACAGGCTATATGGTGGTCTGCTTAAAACATGTTGGTATTACAGACTCGGGCAGGGAGAGGTTGAAAATGTCAGTGAAGACACTTGCCAGTTGGTCAGCGCATGCTCGCAGTACACGTCCTGGAAATCCGTCTGGCCCTGCGGCCTTGTGAATGGTGACCTGTTTAAAGATCTTACTCACATCAGCTGCGGAGAGCGTGATCACACAGTCTTCCAGAATAGCTGGTGCTCCCATGAATGTTTCAGTGTTATTTGCCTCGAAGCGAGCATAGAAGTAGTTTAGCTCGTCTGGTAGGCTCGTGTCACTGGGCAGCTCTTGGCTGGGTTTCCCTTTGTAGTCTGAAATGGTTGCAAGCCCTGCCACAGCCGACAAGCGTCAGAGCCGGTGTAGTACCATTCGATCTTAGTACTTTATTTACGCTTTGCCTGTTTGATGGTTCGTCGGCGCATAGCGAGATATCTTATTCGCTTCCGGGTTAGAGTCCTGCTCCTTGAAAGCGGAAGCTCTAGCCTTTAGCTCAGTGCGGATGTTGCCTGTAATCCATGGCTTCTGGTTGCGGTATGTAAGTATGGTCACTGTGGGGACGTCGTCATCGATGCACTTATTGATGAAGCCAATGACTGATGTGGCGTACTCCTCAATGCCATCGGAGGAATCCCGGAACATATTTCAGTCTGTGCTAGCAAAACAGTCCTGTAGCTTAGCATCTGCTTCATCTGACCACTTTTATTTATTTATCTAGTCACTGGTGCTTCCTGCTTTAATTGTTGCTTGTAAGGCATAATCAAGATATAATTATGGTCAGATTTGCCAAATGGAGGGCGAGGGAGAGCTTTATGTGTCTCTGTGTGTGGAGAAAAGGTGGTCCAGAGTTTTTTTCCCTCTGGTTGCACATAAAATCTTCTTCAGGCTAGAGTCCATTTTTCTCCACTTCCTGTCTGACTCAAGCCCAGAAGCCAGGATATGCATTTAATTGGTACCATTGGGTAGAAAACACTTTGAAGTTTGTAGAAATGTTAATATAATGTATGAGACTATAACTCAATTGATATGGTAGGAGATAATCTAAAGAACAACCAACCGGAATTATTTTTCTTTTTGAGCCCATGCTCTTTCAATGGAACACTATGGGTCCTAAGCAATTCCAGTTCCCAGATTACAATTCCTATTGCTTCCACTAGATGTCATTAGTCTTTGTTCAAGGTTTCAGGCTCGTTTCTTCCCAAATGAGGAAGAACTTTGAGTTTTGGTACTGGGAGTTGGAAATCAGTCTGTGCGGGTGCAACGAAGAGGACGCGCACTTGCTAATTTTACTTTTCCATTGAACATACTTCTTTCTGTAGGAAATATTATAGTTTAATTACATTGTAGGGTACCTGAGGATTAAATAGAAATGTATTTTGACTTGTTTTAACAAACTTTAGCGGAAGCTTTTTGGATTCCTTTCTCTGCATGTTGAGTGGAGTACTCAAGTCGATGGCACCAACTGAACAGACTTTTTGGGATATTAAGGATTTTATCTAAATTGGACACTGGTGGGATTAACAAGTTTCTTTAAAATGGTGTAAAATACTTGTATGTTTGAGGAATTTTATGAGATTTCTGTTTGAATTTGCGTTCTGTTTGAATTTGCGCCCTTCACTTTTAATGGCTGTAAGAAGTTAATATCGGGCACCAGCTGTTATTTACAAAAATACATAGTCCGCTGCCCCTTGTCTTACCAGACGCCGCTGTTCTATCCTGCCGGTACAGCGTATTACCAGCCAGCTGTGTGTTGATAGTGTCATTCAGCCACGTCTCCGTGAAGCATAAGATATTACAGTTTTGAATGTCCCTTTGGTAGTTCAATCTTCCGCATAGGTCATTTATTTTATTGTCCAAAGATTGCACGTTTGCGAGCAGAATGAAAGGAAGTGGGGGTTTATACGATCGCCTACGAATTCTCAGAAGGGAGCCCATCCTTCAGCCCCTTTTTCTCCACCTCATGCAAATCACGGGGATCTTGGCCTGTTCCCGAGAAAGCAGTACATCGTTTGCGTTGTCCTCGTTAAAGGAAAAAAAGGATTCTGCCAGTCCGTGATGAGTAATCGCAGTCCTGATGTCCAGAAGTTATTTTTGGTCATAAGTGACGGTACTGGCAACACTATGTACAAAATAAGTAAAGATACATTACAAACGCAAATAATCGAACAAAAAACACAATCGGTTGGGGAAATGTCAAGTCAATATAATAAACTTGGCAAAGAAAACGTCCCTTTTTCAGGACCCCGTCTTTCAAAGATTGTTATGTACGCCTCTAGGAAGAGGGAATGCCTCTAGGAAGAGGGAACGCAACACCCTGCTACAACTCAACTGGTGTGAAAGAGGTATGGGACTGTAGGTGCGAGTAAGGATGACAAAGGCAGTGAATTTACCATTTACAGGGAACTTATTGATTCCTTCACACGGTAAATTTGGGGAAAAGGGGCTGAACGGAACCAAAGCAAAGAAAGTAAATGTCAAAGCCCCCTCTCCTACCTTACCTGCCTACCCACTACTTACCCATCTTAGCACCACCTGGTGCGCTAGCCAAAATACAGGGGGTGGTCCACCCAGGTCTTACCTAGTGTGAATAGCCAGTAAATACTACGGGTTATGTATGCCCACAGGCCTCTTGCCTAAGCAATCCCTAGGTGACTTCCCCTTCACCCCTGAGAACAAATTAAACAGTATATTAAACAATTTCACAAAAAAACTCTCAGAAACACAGGACATCAACTAAGCTCTATCTGACTGAGCAACAAACTAACACATAACATAACCATCAGCGCTCTCAGCAACAACTAACATAGTACATACCAAATCTCTTTCTGGGAAACAACCAACATATGATATAACCCTCAGCTCTCTTCTGAGCAACAGAAACTGGCTTATATAGCTGGAAGAAGGAGTCTAATGGGATACAGTTGTATCCTGGTGAGGGGGTGGGGTCAGCGCTCCACTCATCAATGGGGCCGACCAACCAGCTGCTTGGGGGAATCCAGGAAGCCATTTTCCTGAAACACACACATACAAACAAAACCACAACACAGGAACTGGGCTACGTAACAAAGATAATTTGTAAAAATCCAAATAACTTCACAGATCTTCATTGTAAAGGGTTTAAACACTGTTTCCCATGCTTGTTCAGTGAACCATAAACAATTACTGAACATGCACCTGTGGAACGGTCGTTAAGACACTAACAGCTTACAGACGGTAGGCAATTAAGGTCACAGTTATGAAAACTTAGGACACTAAAGAGGCCTTTCTACTGACTGAAAACACCAAAAGAAAGATGCCCAGGGTCCCTGCTCATCTGCGTGAACATGCCTTAGGCATGAGGACTGAAGATGTGGCCGGGGCAATAAATTGCAATGTCCGTACTGTGAGACACCTAAGACAGCACTACAGGGAGATAGGACGGACAGCCGATCGTCCTCGCAGTGGCAGAACACATGTAACAACACCTGCACAGGATCGGTACATCCTAACTTCACACCTGCGGGACAGGTACAGGATGGCAACAACAACTGCCCAGGTTACACCAGGAATGCACAATCCCTCCATCAGTGCACAGACTGTCCGCAATAGGCTGAAAGAGGCTGGACTGAGGGCTTGTAGGCCTGTTGTAAGGCAGGTCCCCACCAGACATCACCAGCAACAACCTTGCCCATGGACACAAACCCACCGTCGCTGGACCAGACAGGAGTGGCAAAAAGTGCTCTTCACTGACGAGTTGCGGATTTGTCTCACCAGGGGTGATGGTCGGATTCGCGTTTATCGTCGAAGGAATGAGTGTTACACCGAGGCCTGTACTCTGGAGCGGGATCGATTTGGAGGTGGAGGGTCCGTCATGGTCTTGGGCGGTGTGTCACAGCATCATCGGACTGAGCTTGTTGTCATTGCAGGCAATCTCAACGCTGTGCGTTACAGGGAGACATCCTCATGTGGTACCCTTCCTACAGGCTCATCCTGACATGACTCTCCAGCATGACAATGCCACCAACCATACTGCTCGTTCTGTGCGAGATTTCCTGCAAGACAGGAATGTCAGTGTTCTGCCATGGACAACAAAGACCCCGGATCTCAATCCCATTGAGCACGTCTGGGACCTGTTGGATCTGAAGGTGAGGGCTCGGGCCATTCCCCCCAGAAATGTCCAGGAACTTGCATTTTTGCATTTTTAATTATTATTATTTATTAAACGTTTATTTAACCAGGAAGGGCTCATTGAGAGCGTCCTGGCCAAGATAGGCAACAAGTCATTACAAAAATTACACACAAACAACATGAAAAACTACAAGTAATCTAGTAAAAACCATAGAATTCACAAGAGTATAACAATATCAAAAACAGCAAATTAAAAACATTGACAGGTCAGGGAATCAGTCTCAAGATCATTCATCAGTGATTTAAAAAATACCAATCGGGACAAGTTCTTCCAGTTTAAAAGTATTTTGTAAGGCGTTCCAAGACAATGGCGCAGAGTACATAAAAGGCCTTTTACCAAATTCAGTTCGGACATTTGGAACAGTTAGCAGGATAAAGTCCAGCGAATGAAGAGAGTACCCACCACATTTATGAACAATAAAAATGCCCAAATAAAAAGGTAGTAAACCAAAAACGTCTTTGTAAATAAAAGTATACCAGTGACTGAGCCTACGAGTGACTAGAGAAGGCCAGCCAAACACTGAGAGGAAGCATTCATATATACAATTAAAAAGTAAAAGAGGCCTTATTCCTAAAATAAAATCCCAATTTCAGCTTTTTTTGTAATTTGTTGAATAGGCAATTTAAAAGAGAGGCCGTCATCAATTAAAATTACAAGATATTTATTTGAGGTTACAGTCTCAATCACAATGCCCTGACAGGTAATAATAGGTGAAAAGTTCAGAGGTCTATTTCTTGCTTTAGAAAACACCATTAGTTTAGTTTTGTCAGTATTGTGGATAAGCTTCAATTTAAACAAGGTATGTTGAACAGTATAAAAAGCATTTCGCAAGTTCTGGAAAGCTTTTGTAAGAGACAACAGTATCAGCATAAAAATGAAGTTGCGCATTTTGGACATTTTTGTCTAAATTATTTATATAAATAGTGAATAAGAGAGGACCAAGTACAGAGCCTTGGGGCACACCATTACAGACAGACAATTTAACAGACATGAGCCCATCAAATTGAGTGCACTGAGTTCTATCAGACAGATAGTTAGCAAATCATGCAACTGCATGCTCCGAAAGACCTACACTCGACAATCTCTGCCTTAGTATAGCATGATCAACTGTATCAAAAGCATTAGAGAAATCAATAAAAAGTGAGACACAGTGCTGTTTTTTGTCAAGGGCTTCAGTGATATCATTTAAAACCTTCATGGCTGCTGTAAATGCGCTATGCTTCTTCCTGAAGCCCGATTGGTACATTGATAAAATAGTAAATAAAAACTCTTTTAGCTGTTCACTCACAAGGGTTTCAAGTATTTTCACCAAAGGTGACAGTTTTGAGATTGGCCTATAATTATTTAAAAGAGTTGGATCTCCCCCTTTTAAAAGTGGTAGGACAAATGCTGATTTCCAGATCTTTGGAATTTCATTACATTCCAGGGTTAGATTGAACAGATATGTAAGTGGTTCAGCTATGAAATCAGCTGCCAGATTTAAAAAGCAGGGATCCAAAAGTACAGGACCTGCAGGCTTTCTCTGATCTAAGGATTTCAGGGCTTTATGTACCACTGCACTGAGAATGTCAAAAAGCTAAAAGTTTGACTAGCTCTCACTGGTTCATCCACACAAGGTTGTACAGAGACAGAGGATACTGAATCAAACAGCCTACCAGATGATACACAGTGCTCATTGAAACAATTCAGCATTTCAGTTTTGTCATCTACAGCAACAAAGTCCTTCATAACACATGACGGTAATTCATTAACCTGTCTAGGATCAGCGTGCCGCTAGCGGCACTCCCCCCCCCCCCCCACTGAAAAACCAGTGCCGCGAAATTCAAAAAAAATATTTTTTTAAAATATTTAACTTTCACACATTAAAGTCCAATACAGCTAATGAAAGACACAGATCTTATGAATCCAGTCAACATTTCCGATTTTTAAAATGTTTTACAGGGAAGACACAATATGTAAAGATGTACATCTATTACCTAAAAACACATTAGCATATTCCACCATCTTTTATTTGTCCACCAACACCAGTAGCCATCACCAATTCGGCTAAACTAAGATATTTATAGCCTCTAACCAACAAAAAAACTCATTAGATGACAGTCTGATAACATATTTATGGTATGGGATAGGTTTTGTTAGAAAAAAGTGCATATTTCAGGTAGATGGCATAGTTTACAATTGCACCCACCATCACAAATGGACTAGAATAATTACAATGAGCAACGTGTTTACCTAACTACTAATCATCAAACATTTCGTAAAAATACACAGCATACACGAATCGAAAGACACAGATCCTGTGAATACAGACAATATTTCAGATTTTCTAAGTGTCTTACAGCGAAAACACAATAAATCGTTATATTAGCTTAGCACATAGCAATTAGCAGCCCAGCATTGATTCTAGCCAAAGTGAGCGATAAAAGTCAACATCGCCAAAAGATATTAATTTTTTCACTAACCTTCTCAGAATTCTTCCGATGACACTCCTGTAACATCACATTACAACATGCATATACAGTTTGATCGAAAATGTTTATATTTAGCCACCAAAATCATGGTTAGACAATGTGAAATGTAGACAAGCTGGTAAAGAAAACGTCCTTGCGCCACTTAGACAGTGATCTACTCTTATACATAAATACTCATAAACGTGACTAAAAAATATAGGGTGGACAGGGATTGATAGACAATTTAATTCTTAATACAATTGCGTTATTACATTTTTTAATTTATCCTTACTTTTCAATACAGTTTGCGCCAAGCGAAGCTACGTCAAAAAACATGGCGTCCTAAGCCACTAAAATGTTTCGACAGAAACACGATTTATCATAATAAAAATGTCCTACCTTGAGCTGTTCTTCCATCAGTATCTTGGGCAAAGGATCCTTTCTTGGGAGAAATCGTCTTTTGGTGGAAAGCTGTCCTCTTGCCATGTGGAAATGTCAACTACGTTCGGGATGAACTGAAAAGCGTTCCCAACTTTTCACATCGTTGCAAAAATAAATGTCCCAAAATCGCACTAAACGGATATAAATTGCTATAAAACGCTTTAAATTAACTACTTTGTGATGTTTGTAACTCCTATAACGAGTGAAAAGATGACCGGAGAAATATAACAGGCTAAACTAACGCTTGGAACAGGAGAGGGTCGGTGTCTTCCACGCGCGTTACGCAGCAAGAAAAGACTTGCTAGCTAAAGGTTTTTTTCATTTGTAGGGCCTGTGAACGAGCAATCGAGCCCGTTGGAATCGTCATCACGTAAAGGCATCCAGGGGAAGACGTAAGAAGTGTCCGTATAGTCATAGCAACGACAGTGCCCGTTTAAATGACTTCAGAAAAGTGGCCAACGTTTCTCAAATCTGACTCCATGTCAGGGAAATTGCTGTAGAATGGGCTCTGTTCCACTTAGAGACAAAATTTCAACTCCTATAGAAACTATAGACTGTTTTCTATCCAATAATAATAATAATATGCATATTGTACGATCAAGGATTTTGTGGGAAGCCGTTTAAAAAATTAGCCACATTAGCATAAATAGTCTAAACAGCGCCCCCATCCCCAACAGGTTAACATTACTGTTACCAGACATAGACTTAATAGCCTTCCAAAACGTTCTAGGGTCATTCAGGTTATCAGTGGTAACCGACATAAAATATTCAGACTTGGCCTTCCTGAGAAGAAAAGAACACTTGTTTCGTAACTGCCTAAAAATAAGCCAATCAGCATCAGAACATGATTTCCTTGCTTTAGCCCCGGCTAAATTACGGTTGTGAATAATACAAGACACCTCAGAAGAAAAACATTGATTATCCCGCCCTTTAACCCTGAACCTGCAGAATGGGGCATGTTTGTTTACTATTTGGGAAAAACCATCATGAAAGAATTTCCAGGCAGTTTCCACATCAGGAATAAGCTCAATCTGCTCCAGTCAAAATAAAACACATCATGAAGGAAAGCCTGCTCATTAAAATACTTCACATTTCTCTTACAAATCACGGCAACAACAGCACAATGGTCACTTAAATCATTACAAAAAACACCAACCGCAGAATATTTATGTGGAACATTTGTCAATATCAAATCAATCAGGGTAGAATTTTCTGGGCATTTAAGATTTGGACGAGTGGGTGAGTTAATCAACTGGGTAAGATTCATAGAATTACAAAACATTTTTAAATCATCAGATACCGGCTTTAACCAACACCAGTTGAGATCACCAATGAAGATAATTTCACTGTAAAGAAGTGTAGACATAAATGCATCACCGAGAGCAGAGGGGGGGTCTATAACAGCCAATCACAGTTATAGAGAGACCCTTTGAAACCTCAATATTCAAAGCAAGAAATTCCAACTGTTTACAAATAGTTTCAGACTTTGCCACATTTAAAAGTGAATTTAATTTTTACATATATAACCACACCCCCACCTTTCTAAACTCAATCATTGTCATATGTACTCACGCAGCGGCAATGTTCGTTTTCTCTGAGAAATATAAAAGAAATAGAGGCCAAGGAAGGTAAGGGGAGAGAGGAACAGCCTGCATGTATGAGTCTGAATGTGAGTGTTTGCGCGTATGAGTAGATTGGGTGTTGAGGTCGTTTGAGAGAACGGGTTGGCGATTGTTGAGCTGCCACTGACAGCCAGGCGAAGGGTAAAAAGGAGCAGCTTGGACGAGACACTCCGCGGATGAAGGAGGAACTCAGGCCAGCCAGAGATAGGGTTACTTTGGTAAACTGCCGAGTTGAGGGAGACCCGTGATCTTTACACCAGCAAAAACAAAATAGTTTGCATTACACAACAAGGAAGTTACTCAATCATAAATAAATAGGTTATTAGTAGGTTAAAATGTACTAGTCACAGACAAACAACATGACATGCTGCCGTCTTGGATTTTGACCATTGTGAGATCTGTGGAAGAGTGGGGTAACATGGTGTGGGGTAACATCTCACAGCAAGAATTGGCAAATCTGGTGCGGTCCATGAGGACTGTAGTACTTAATGCAGCTGGTGGCCACACCATATACTGACTGTTACTTTTGATTTTGACTCCCTCTTTGTTCAGGGACACATTATTCAATTTCTGTTAGTCACATGTCTGTGAACTTGTTCAGTTTATGTCTCAGTTGTTGAATCTTGTTATGTTCATACAAATACTTAAATGCAGTTGACAGTGAGAGGACGTATTTTTGTTGTTGCTGAGTTTAGTTATGGAGCATTGGTCACCAACCGGTCGATCTCGATAGACTTGTCGATCTCCACGGCATTTCTAGTAGATCGCCAAACATTTCTGTAAAGAAACGATAAAGCCTCCCATGTTTTTTTTATTTGTCTCGGACTGTTGGTGGTAGATGCAGCCAATTCAACTGTCCTGCGCGCCGGGTAGGCAAACTGTTGACATTTCATGTGTAGGCCTGGTGGGAAATCAAGTGCACTATGCTACCACTGGCCAATCAGATTGCTCAGATGACCGAGATGGCAGTAACGTAGCAGGCATGAAAGAAAGCTACGGCTAAATTGATACTGTGAAATTTCAAAACTTTTTAAACCATGACTGGAGAGAGACTGTCAACGAATACAGCAAAGAGCTGCTGTTTTTATGAGTGAGTTCATGTTAAAGTTCTTACTCAACACTTTATGTTCAACACTTTTCTGAGCCATAAAATGTGCGTTCTTCCTATTTCCACTCAGCGCTACAACAAGCAGTGCAGCAGTAATGAATGCGTAGGGAAGTGGATCTATAGGCTTGTATTGTTGTTATTATTAGCGGCTTGGGTCTTTTTTAATATCAAGGAATATTTCACTTTCTCTGTTCATAGGAGTAACAACATGCATTTGTGCATGAGGCGGAAATAATACGGTGCGACTCGAGTTTCGCCATCAGCTGGAAGACGGTGTCCCTTTTCGGTCAGTGTCAGGAGGAAAGGGACACTGTCAGTGGAGGAAAGGGAGAGTGGAGGGATGTTGACTGACGGACCCTCAGTCTGCTGCTCCCTCCCTCCCTCTGCTGAGACTGACCCTCAGATGCAGGCACCATCAGCCCAGTAAAATAAAAAGCTAATTATTTAAATGTATGCCCACTCAGCTGTGCTTCACAAGTAATAGTACAATGGATCTATTACCGGTGTGATCATATAGCCTACCTCAAATTTTGAAATATAATTTTTAAAAATGTCTCGAACAACAATGCCTTGGCAGGTAAATTCAAGCAAAGCCAGTATGTGGTGATAATGTATTGGGCCTATAGCTTACTGCACAAACCTCATTGCTACACCACTGTTTTTAATTGGTTAATGTTGCATAGGCTTACATATTTTAAGTCATGTTAATAAAAAATCAGCATGCATTTTGACTCAGAAAGTGATCTTGACTCAGAAAAGGTTGGTGACCACTGTTATGGAGGATAGCTAGGCTAACATTACTTCTCCTTTGCTAGCTATAGCCAACTAAAGCTAACACACAATCATATCATACAGCTGAAATGACAGCAAACTATGTGTATTTTCGTTTGTTTTACCTTATTTTATATTGCCAATTGTTTGGATGTATCCAATTTAATGATCTGAATTCGCCTGGATCAGAGAATATGTCAGTGTCACCACGTTCATATGTATGGCACAGTGTAAAAAAAAAATGCAACATGTTGCACAGGTCAGATAGTCAGTCACAAAGCAAGGCTTATATTAACCCCCGCTGTACCAAATCAAATGCAATGCAATAATCATGGGGAAATAATGTCTCGATGCTTTTTTCTGGGGGAGATGAAGTTTATGAATTCCTCGCTGAGCTGTGTGACAGTGGATTGATACTTGAAATGTAAATGTGGCATCATGGCGTTTTGCATTAATTATCATGAATAACTTAAGGCTATCAACCAATGAGCATCCAGTATCCAAACGTACCGTTTTATAACAGCCACTATACCTCAAATAAGCACAGTCACAGTGGTGGCACCCTATTCCCTTTATAGTGCTAAAATCTTTATTATTTTCCACTGAGCCATTTACTTTTTATGTTCATATTTTATTATTCCTTATTCTTTCTGCATTTCTGAGAATTAACCTGCAAGTAAGCATTTTGTTGTAAGCATATCATGTGCATCCCATACATAATAAAAGTTGAAACTTGATGACAGCTCCTTTTTCTATACAGTAACTGTGTACCTCTACTTTGTCCTCCTGAGCAGTGGCAGCTCAGTGTGGTCTGTTAGTAGTGGCAGCTCAGTGTGGTCTGTTAGTAGTGGCAGCTCAGTGTGGTTTGTTAGTAGTGACAGCTCAGTGTGGTCTGTTAGTAGTGGCAGCTCAGTGTGGTCTGTTAGTAGTGGCAGCTCAGTGTGGTCTGTTAGAAGTGGCAGCTCAGTGTGGTCTGTTAGTAGTGGCAGCTCAGTGTGGTCTGTTAGTAGTGGCAGCTCAGTGTGGTCTGTTAGTAGTGGCAGCTCAGTGTGGTCTGTTAGAAGTGGCAGCTCAGTGTGGTCTGTTATAAGTGGCAGCTCAGTGTGGTCTGTTAGTAGTGGCAACTCAGTGTGGTCTGTTATTAGTGGCAGCTCAGTATGGTCTGTTATTAGTGGCAGCTCAGTGTGGTCTGTTAGTAGTGGCAGCTCAGTGTGGTCTGTTAGTAGTGGCAGCTCAGTGTGGTCTGTTAGTAGTGGCAGCTCAGTGTGGTCTGTTAGTAGTGGCAGCTCAGTGTGGTCTGTTAGTAGTGGCAGCTCAGTGTGGTCTGTTAGTAGTGGCAGCTCAGTGTGGTCTGTTAGTAGCGGCAGCTCAGTGTGGTCTGTTAGTAGCGGCAGCTCAGTGTGGTCTGTTAGTAGCGGCAGCTCAGTGTGGTCTGTTAGTAGTGGAATGGGTAAAATTGTAGTATTTACTAAAGTCTGCAAAAGCAGTACAGCGAATACTGTAGTATTTACTGTAGTATACTAAGGGTTCTCCCCAAAAGAAGGTAAGAGGGGCACTGCGCCACCTTGTGAACTGGCTGTGCCACTATGTAAAAATAATAAGATATATATTTATTTTACTTGTTATCATTTAAGGCACTAGATTGCAGGAAATAGCAGTTAAAGGTGTTAAAAAAGTTAAACATCTCAGTCCCAAGGGGGGCAGAGCCTCCCTCCTGGCTCCCCCCACCTTACTCATCACCACCACCTTGTTAAAACATCCAGAGGAGAAGGCTGGTACTGTAGTGTTCACAGTTAACTATAGTATAATACTGTAGTAAAATAAAACTGTAATAAATACTATAGTATTTACTGTAGTATTTTTGCAGGCTGTAGTATACTGTTGTATTTACTGTAGTGTTTTTGGAGACTACTATACTGTAGTATTTACTATATATTTGACATATAATTGGAGGCTTTCTCCTTAAGGAAATCTTAAAAGAAATAATACATAACCTGTAGGTAGGACTGTGGTCAGAATGGATAGTGCAGCACTTTTGCTCTTTTCTATAACCTGTAGGGAACACAGTATATGGTCATGTACAGTTGAAGTTGGAAGTTTACATACACTTTGGTTGGAGTCATTAAAACTCGTTTTTCAACCACTCCAAAAATTACTTGATAACAAACTATAGTTTTGGCAAGTCAGTTGAGTGTGCCTTTTAAGTTGGCTGTGCCTTTAAACAGCTTGGAAAACTCCATAAAATGATGTTATGGCTTTAGAAGCTTCTGATAGGCTAATTGACATAATTTGAGTCAATTGGAGGTGTACCTGTGGATGTATTTCAAGGCGTACCTTCAAACTCAGTGCCTCTTTGCTTGACATCATGGGAAAATCAAAAGAAATCAGCCAAGACCTCAGAAAAAATTTTGTGGACGTCAACAAGTCTGGTTCATCCTTGGGAGCAATTTCCAAATGCCTGAAGGTACCATGTTCATCTTTAAAAACAATAGTACGCAAGTATAATCACCATGGGACCATCCCAACCGTGCAGAATGGGGGTGGCAACATCGTGTTGTGGGGGTGCTTTGCTGCAGGAGGTACTGGTGCACTTCACAAAATAGATGGCATCATTAGGAAGGGAAAATTGTGGATATATTGAAGCAACATCTCAAGACATCAGTCAGGAAGTTAAAGCTTGGTCACAAATGGGTCTTGCAAATGGACAATGACCCCAAGCCTTCTTCCAATGTTGTGACAAAATGGCTTAAGAACATCAAAGTCAAGGTATTGGTGTGGCCGTCACAAAAAAAAAAAAAAAAATGCACACAGGAGGAACTCAAAATCCAAAAACACCTCACGGCCATCGAAAAAAAATAAGAACATTTGTGGGCAGAACTGAAAATGTGTGTGCGAGCAAGGAGGCCTACAAACCTGACTCAGTTACACCAGCTCTGTCAGGAGGAATGGGTCATAATTCACACAACTTATTGTGGGAAGCGTGTGGAAGGCTACCCGAAACGTTTGACCCAATTTAATCAATTTAAAGGCAATGCTACCAAATACTAATTGAGTGTATGTAAACTTCTGACCCACTGGGAATGTGATAAAGAAATAAAAGCTGAAATAAATTATTCTCTCTACTATTATTCTGACATTCCACATTCTTAAAATAAAGTGGTGATCCTAAGGCAGGGAATTTTTACTAGGATTAAATTTCAGGAATTGTGAAACTGAGTTTAAATGTATTTGGCTAAGGTGTATGTAAACGTTCGACTTCAACTGTAGATTTCTCACTAATGGGTTGCACACATTGGGATATGTAGGCTCTTCTTAGTTTTGGGTCAGTCACAGTGCTCAGGTATTCTTATTTAAGGCAAGGTAGCATTCCAATTCGCTTAGTAGTTTGCTTGATTCATTCCAATGTGTCAAGTAGTTATCTTTTTTGTTTTCTCATAATTTGGTTGGGTCTAATTGTGTTGCTCTCCAGGGGGTCTGTGGGGTCTGTGTGTCTCTCTCTCTCTTTCTCTCTCTTTCTCTTTCTCTCTCTCTCTCTCTCTCACACTCACACTCACACTCACACTCACACTCACACACTCACACTCATACACACACATACAGCTGGGCTCATTTTGAGGGGTTTGTCTGTGTGTCTCAGTCAGCAGTGAAGTCAATAGGATGAATAATACATAGAATCAGACAGTCTTCCCAGGGATATGTCAAACTGTCAGTACTGTTTATTGGGAAAACACAAACTTTTCACTGATGTTAGCCAATAGGCTTCTGCAGCCTGAATGCTATGGGTTGAATCCTAGGCTCTAGTGAATATATTTGAAGGTTTGATTTAGTCTTGGATTCCTTTCATGTTCTGAATGAGTTCTAAATGCCAAGACTTCCCTTCTTCTGTTCAACATCTACTACCCCTTTAGCTGTGAAAGCTAACACACACACACCATCTAGGGTGGCATGAGTAGGGTTGAGCAGAGCTGTGTGTGTGCTAGGCTAGTCCAGGTCCAGTACCAGCTGCCAGCTCCCATCAGCCTAATAGGGGTTCAGACACCATGGCCCCGGGGATGTCCTCGCCAGGTTAACCTGCCTCACCCGCTGCCTGTGTCTCTGGCTTCACCTCTTTCTCACTGCAGCTCAACATAAGACAGGTACATAGACCAGGTAGGGGAGACTGGGTATGGTTGTAAAACAGGTTGTAACACTTGCAAATCCTCCAATCATGAGCAAGGTAGAATCATATGATCCACTCTGCACATGCTCAGTTTCGTCCTGAACCCTCATGTGAAAAATCAAGTCTCTGTGATAAACTCTGCATATTCTATTGACAGAAATAGGATTTTGAGTTAAGAAAGTAATAATTTTGACCAAATTAGTTTTTGTGATGGCATCAACTGCTTTGTTGTTCCATTCACCAAACTTATATCAGGTTTATAAGCAGTCTGTGTAGAGCTATTTGATGTTAGCAATGTTAAAGTTTCAACATTTAGCTAAAATGAAAGGTTAGGGTCAGGGTTAGTTACACCAAACTTGTGAGAAACTGTTACAACTAACCCAGAGTAAAACTGAATGTTTTTGGTGTATGTTTTCTTTTTCTTTCAGCATGCCTAGATCATGGAAATGAAAGACAAACAGGGGAGTACCTCTCCACACTTTGAAAAGAGTGTCAAATGATGTAGCAGAGCAGGGGAAGTCAATCAGATCAGTTGCAAAGTTGTATGGCATATGTCATGTGACGCTGTACAGATTCTGCAAAGAGAGAAACAAGCTACTGGAGAAGAGGTTGAAAGAACTTCCTCATTTAGGCTACCGTGGGAACAGGGTCTTTATGGATGAGCAGGAGCGTTGTCCGAATATCTCTTGAGAGCAGCTGATATATGCCCACTGTGCCCATTGCTATACAGCCCACGTCTCCAGCTGCCATCCAGCCCACTGTGCCCATTGCTATACAGCCCACTGTGCCCATTGCTATACAGCCCACTGTGCCCATTGCTATACAGCCCACTGTGCCCATTGCTATACAGCCCACTGTGCCCATTGCTATACAGCCCACTGTGCCCATTGCTATACAGCCCACGTCTCCAGCTGCCATCCAGCCCACTGTGCCCATTGCTATACAGCCCACTGTGCCCATTGCTATACAGCCCACTGTGCCCATTGCTATACAGCCCACTGTGCCCATTGCTATACAGCCCATTGTGCCCATTGCTATACAGCCCACGTCTCCAGCTGCCATCCAGCCCACTGTGCCCATTACTATACAGCCCACTGTGCCCATTGCTATACAGCCCACTGTGCCCATTGCCATCCAGCCCACGTCTCCAGCTGCCTCCCAGCCCACGTCTCCAGCTGCCTCCCAGCCCACGGTCTCCAGCTGCCTCCCAGCCCACGTCTCCAGCTGCCATCCAGCCCACGTCTCCAGCTGCCTCCCGGCCCATGTCTCCAGCTGCCTCCCAGCCCACGGTCTCCAGCTGCCTCCCGGCCCACAGTCTCCAGCTGCCTCACGGCCCACGTCTCCAGCTGCCTCCCGGCCCACGGTCTCCAGCCGCCTCCCGGCCCACGTCTCCAGCCGCCTCACGGCCCACGTCTCCAGCCGCCTCCCGGCACACGTCTCCAGCCGCCTCCCGGCCCACGTCTCCAGCCGCCTCCCGGCCCACGTCTCCAGCCGCCTCCCGGCCCACGTCTCCAGCCGCCTCCCGGCTCACGTCTCCAGCCGCCTCCCTGCCCACGTCTCCAGCCGCCTCCCGGGCCACCTCTCCAGCCGCCTCCCGGGCCACCTCTCCAGCCGCCTCCCGGGCCACCTCTCCAGCCATCTCCCGGGCCACCTCTCCAGCCGCCTCCCG
This sequence comes from Salvelinus fontinalis, assembly GCF_029448725.1. Lineage (NCBI taxonomy): Eukaryota > Metazoa > Chordata > Actinopteri > Salmoniformes > Salmonidae > Salvelinus > Salvelinus fontinalis. The sequence continues at coordinate 27,392,844 of NC_074683.1, read as the reverse complement.
GGCCACCTCTCCAGCCGCCTCCCGGGCCACCTCTCCAGCCGCCTCCCGGGCCACCTCTCCAGCCGCCTCCCGGGCCACCTCTCCAGCCGCCTCCCGGGCCACCTCTCCAGCCGCCTCCCGGGCCACCTCTCCAGCCGCCTCCCGGGCCACCTCTCCAGCCGCCTCCCGGGCCACCTCTCCAGCCGCCGTCCGGGCCACCTCTCCAGCCGCCGTCCGGGCCACCTCTCCAGCCGCCTCCCGGGCCAGCTCTCCAGCCGCCGTCCGGGCCACCTCTCCACCTGCCGTCCGGGCCACCTCTCCACCTGCCGTCCGTGCCACCTCTCCACCTGCCGTCCGGGCGACCTCTCCACCTGCCGTCCGTGCCACCTCTCCACCTGCCGTCCGGGCCACCTCTCCACCTGCCGTCCGTGCCACCTCTCCACCTGCCGTCCGGGCCACCTCTCCACCTGCCGTCCGGGCCACCTCTCCACCTGCCGTCCGTGCCACCTCTCCACCTGCCGTCCGGGCGACCTCTCCAGCCACTTCACAAGGCAGCTGTGTATCAGGCTGTGGATGGGAAACATCTGATTACTCTTCTGATTTCAACCTAGTTGATATATGCCCCTTCCCAAAAGCATAGCCCAGGAAAATTACAAGAGGTAGGAATAGGAGAAAAACTGTGATTTTGACGGATACACCCATCAGGCAGGCACTGGAAGAAGAGCATAAAAAGTCAGGCACTCAGAAGGCAAAAATGTAAATAGTCCTGTCTAAAAAAAACAGCAGGAAAGAAGCAAGCCAAGACAAACAACACTGAACAACAACAAAAAACTGTCCTTCGTAAGAAAACAGCCAAAACAAAGTACATTGAACCAGAAGATTCAGATTCCTCCAACGAGGAAAGTTTCCGCATTGTGTGCATGGAGCACTTTAACAATTCCAAGTACAAAGTCTGGGTGCAGTGTTGGGAATGCAGATAATGGGCCCACCAAGCCTGTAACGCAGGACAGCCATACCACTGTCACCATAGAGGTGGGTGAAGGAAGGACGGCTCACAATAATGGCTGTAACAGAGGAAATGGAATGGCATCAAATACTTGGAAACCATGTGTTTGTTTTATTTGTTACCATTCCACCCATTACGCTCCAGCCATTACCACATCCCATCCTCCACAACTAAGGTGCCACCAACCTCCTGTGCATTGTCACAATTGTGACTCTGATTAAGTGAACATGTCCAACATTCAGTCAGACAGACAGACACCACAAACGTTCAGGTGTTTAGTTTAATTGTTGTTTGGTTGAGAAAGACCATTTAGTGGAGGGTAAAATAATAAACATTTTATTATTTATATTTATTATTATTTATGCCAAACAAAATGTTAAACATGACAATGTTGCTCTCATGATCTCAATAAAGGCGTTCAATAATTACTTGCATGTCATGATTTATGCAAACTTTCCTCGTTAATCATTTGCACATCGTTACAACACTGTATATAGACATAATATGAGATTTGAACTGTCCTTATTCTTTTGGAACTTTTGTGAGTGTAATGTTTACTGTTCATTTTCATTGTTTATTTCAATTGTGTTTATTGTCTACTTCACTTGCTTTGGCAATGCTAACTAGGGATGAAATGGTTACCAGTTTCACGATAAACCACGGTAAAATTCCAGACGGTTAATATTACCGTTTCATATTGATGAATTCCCGTGGTTTTGATTCCCGTGGTTTGAAAAACTCACGGTAAATACTGTCCAGCATCAACCAAAGTTATCAACAGTCTGACACAGGCGCAGCAGGCAACGTGGGTTTTGTTTTGTGTGAAAACATGGCGGAAGATAGTGACAGCGCTCGGGAGATTTTTCAGCCTTCTAAGAGGACCAAATCTGAAGTGTGGTCGTATTTTGCCTTTTACAAGAGTTCTGAGGGAAACTTAATCGAAGATGGTCACCCTGTCTGCAAAACATGCAAAAACAAATCGCTGCGAAAGGGGGCAACACTTAAAATCTCTTGAGTCATCTTCGTGACCAACACCCACTACTTTTAAAATGAATGCAGGTTAGTTAACTTTTAGCTCAATGCATGATGTGGGGACGTCGTAATGGGGGAAAATGTCATGGTTTGTCTAACTTGATAATAGCTTGTCAATAATGTAAGCTGAAGCTTTCAGTGTTACCTACTCTTGTAAAACCACTACACGTTGTTCTGCTCCTGTATGGGTCGTGTGTCTGCAGACTCTATTCACCCATTGCAAACGATAACACGTTATGTAGTTTAGTCACCCAACCAACATATTTTGTTCATTTAAAATCCAGCAGACGTCGACTTGGTTGTAAAAGTGTTCCAACAGGAGAAACACTATAGACTCCTATACAAGACTCCTATATGTATGTCAATTGTTGGGCTCATTGCAATTACTATCACTGTCTTAAGACTAATTTGTATTTATGTAAATTGTGCATGGGGTCATTGCATTTACTCAAATGCAGCACAAAAGATAGACTGTGTGTAAGTGAATAATAATAATTCTAATGTAACAACACCAAAAATAATAGCAATAATACATTTGCTATTCCCTTGTTTACAGAGTGGGTGTGCAGCAGGCAAGCCCAGTGATGCTACTGGTCCCTCCTCATCTACAGTTGTGACACAGACACTCGAGCAAGCATTTAAAAAGGCTTGCTGCTTATGCACCCACATCAACAAATGCTCAAGACCTCACTGCAGCCCTTTCATATTACATTGCAAAGGACATGATGCCATTTCATACTGTTGAGAGGCCTGGCTTTCTGAGGCTGATGAAGGTTGCCGTGCCTCACTACAAAGTGCCATCACCAACATTATTTTTCAAGACTGAAATCCCAAACCTGTACAACTAGATTAAAGCTGATGTTGGAAAAAGTTTGGCTCAAGGCACATGGTTTGCTGCAACTACTGACCTCTGGACCAGTGAAAGCGGGGGTGGTCAACCCTATATCAGCTTCACTATCCATTACCTCACCCCAGACTGGCAACTTGAATCAAAATGCCTGGAAACACAGTTCTTACCAGAAGATCACTCGGCTCACAACATCAGAGTTTTTTTGTGCTGTACGAGTGGGCTGTAAGAGTGGGGGATCAACAAGAAAGACCTGGTCTGCATAACCACAGACAATGCAACAAACATGATCAAGGCTTTTGAAGAGTTCCCAGATTTGTGGCTTGGGTACTTTGGCCATAATTTGCACCTGGCCATCTCAAAGGCTCTGAAAATTCAGAGAGTTGACACAGCAGTCAAGGCCTGCTGTCATCTGGTCCAAGGCTTCTCATGGAGCTGGAAGAGGAGGAGAGAACTGAGAGAAAAGCAATCTGCCCTCAACATGCCACAGAAGGCTCTGATCCATGATGTGGTGACCCGATGGGGATCTACACACAAGATGCTTGAGCGTTTCCTCAGCCAACAGCAGCCAGTCTGTGCGGCACTGGCTGGAGAAAGAGGAATATGGCATCAGATGCCCAAGGATGCCGACATAACTGTCATGGAGCAACTGTGCCAGCATCTTGAACCTCTGAGAAAGTTTACAGATGCACTTGCCTCAGAGACACGAGTGACACTGTCAGCCATCAAGCCTGTCCTGGACCACATCAGCCGTGATGTTCTGGTGGAAGAGGATAGGGAGCCATCCCTGACCAAGGAGATGAAAGGGATAATGAGAGAAGACCTTAACAACAGATACACAGAGAAGGCAAAGAGAGCCATGCACATGGCTTCTTTCATTGACCCCCGCTTCAAAAGGAGCTTGTTAGATGAGCCTGTGGCTGCAAAAGTTGACACTGAAAGCTGTATCCAGGAGGCCTTGAAGCTGGCAGATTCACAAGTCAAGGAAGAACCACAAAGCACCAGCAGCACCTCCACCACCAACACCCTCACAGTGGCATCGGAGGGGGAAGGCCTGGCTGGGTTGCTGAGAAAGATTACCTCAACAAGGCAGCAGAGAGGTGAAGAGGGTCAGATTCCAACCACCCCAGAAGACAGAGTGAAAGAAGAGATCAAGGTCTACCTGTCTCTGCCAACCATTCCAGCAGAAGAGGATCCACTGGTGTGGTGAAGGGGCCATGCATCAGAGCTGCCACACCTTGCCAGGGTTGCCAGGAAGCTTTTGTACATCCCAGCAACCAGCTTGCCATCAGAGAGAGTGTTCCGTGCCAGCGGGCACATTGTCTCCCCTCGCAGATCACTACTTAAACCGGACAAAGTAAATATGTTGACATTTATACATTGCAATCTCAAGTGAACAAAGATGCGTACGTACAGGATGTTAGGCCAGCAGCACCTTGTTTCTGTATGAAGGAGAGAACAGACATACAATCAGTGCTATTCATTTGATTTCTTTACATATTTTGTGTTGTCATTTTCATGTCAACACCTGCACATTGGATTTGTATTCATATGGTTGTATTGTTCTTACAGCACATTTCTTTACTTATGTTGCTTTTATATGCACATTTGATTTTCTTACTTAAGGTTGGGAAACTTTGCACTAGGGAAGCGTTTACCTCTCATGGCCACATGGTGCCATCTTTAATGTTATTATTTTAATGTTTATGCACACAAAAAGTGCATAGTTGTCACGACTTCCGCCGAAGTCGGTCCCTCCCCTTGTTCGGGCGGTGTTCGGCGGTCGACATCACCGACCTTCTAGCCATCGCTGATCTATTTTTCATTTTCCATTGGTTTTGCCTTGTTTTCCTTCACACCTGGTTCCAACCCCATCAATTACATGTTGTGTATTTAACCCTCTGTTTCCCCTCATGTCCTTGTCGGAGATTGTTTTATTGTATGTTATGTGCAAATCATGTGTTGGTGTGCGACAAGTTTTGTACCCACTTATATTATTTTTTGTATATTTTGGTTTTTGGAGTTTTATGAGCACTTATTAAACGACTCCGTTTATACCAAGTTCGTTTTCCTGCGCCTGACTTCCCTGCCATCGACACGCACCCATTACAATAGTGCTGCTAATTTGATTTGTTTGTTGTTTATTTGATATGCTTACTTAAGGTTGTGTTCATTTAAACCTGCACATCTTTAATGTTAATGTTATTATTTTAATATTTATGAACACAAAAGTGCATAGTGCTGCTAATTGTATTTGTTGGTTTTCAATATAAAACTTGGTGAAATTAATTCAGTGTGTGTATCAGAACTTTAAAAAAAAAATTCAGCACATTTTAACAATTTCGCGATAATACTGATAACCGTGATAATTTTGGTCTCTATAATCTTGATATGAAATGTTCATGCCGTTTCATCCCTAATGTTAACATATGTTTCCCATGCCAATAAAGCTCCTTGAATTGAATTGAGAGAGAGAGCCTTCTGGAAGTATTAATACCCTTTGACTTAGTCTACATTTTGTTGGTAAATCATGAATTCAACATTTCTTAAATCTTATTTTTTTCACCCATCTACACACAATACCCAATATCTCAATTACATAAGTATTCACACCCCTTAGTCAATACTTTGTAGAAGCACCTTTGGCAGCAATTACAACTGTGAGTCTTTCTGGGTAAGTCTCTAACAGCTTTCCAAACCTGGATTATGCAACATTTGACCATTATTCGTTTCAAAATTCTACAAGCTCTGTCAAATTGGTTGTTGATCATTGTTAGACAACCTTTTTCAGGTTTTGCCATAGATTGTAAAGGCGATTTAAGTCAAAACTGTAACTCGGCCACTAGGGCACATTAACTGTCGTCTTGGTAAGCAACTCCAGCGTAGATTTGGCCTTGTGTTTTAGGTTACTGTCCTGCTGAAAGGTGAATTAATCTCCCAGTGTCTGGTGGAAAGCACAAAGAACCATGTTTTCCTCTAGGATTTTGCCTGTGCTTAGCTATATTCTGTTTATTTTTTATCCTGCAAAACTCCCCAGTCCTTAATGATTACAAGCATACCCACAACATGATGCAACCACCACTATGCTTGAAAAAACGAGAGTGGTACTCAGTAATGTGTTGTATTGGATTTGCCCCAAGTATAACACTTTGTATTCAGGATACAAAGTGAATTGCTTTGCCACATTTTTTGCAGCATTGCTTTAGTGCCTTGTTGCAAATGGGATGCATGCTTTGGATTTTTTTTAAATTCTGTACAGGCTTCCTTTTTTTCACTGTCAATTAGGTTAGTATTGTGGAGTAACTACAATGTTGTTGATCCATCCTCCATGTGCTATTATCACAGCCATTAAACTCTATATATAGACCTTGGTTCTTCCCAGACCTGACTGCCCTTAAACAACACAAAAACATCCTATGGCGTTCTGCAATAGCATCAAACAGCCCCCGTGATCTGCAACTTTCAGGGAAGTTCGAAACCAATATACACAGGCAGTTAGAAAAGCCAAGGCTAGCTTTTTCAAGCTGAAATTTGTTTCCTGCAACACAAACTCAAAGTTCTGGGACACTGTAAAGTCCATGGAGAATAAGAACACCTCCTCCCAGTTGCCCACTGCACTGAGGATAGGAAACTCTGTCACCACCGATAAATCCACTGTAATTGAGAATTTCAATAAGAATTTTTCTACGGCTGGCCATGCTTTCCACCTGGCTACCCCTACCCCGGTCAACAGCACTGCACCCCCCACAGCACCTCGCCCAAGCCTTCCCCTCCTAAATCCAGTCAGCTGATGTTCTGAAAGAGCTGCAAAATCTGGACCCCTACAAATCAGCCGGGCTAGACAATCTGGACCCTTTCTAAAATGATCTGCCAAAATTGTTGCAACTCCTATTACAAGCCTGTTCAACCTCTTTCGTGTCCTCTGAGATTCCCAAAGATTGGAAAGCAGCTGCTTGGACCCAAACTGCTACAGACCTATATCTATACTACCCTGCCTTTCTAAGGTCTTCGAAAGCCAAGTCAACAAACAGATTACCGACCATTTCGAATCCCACCACACCTTCTCCGCTATGTAATCTGGTTTCAGAGCTGGTCATGGGTGCACCTCAGCCACGCTCAAGATCCTAAACGATATCTTAACCGCCATCGATAAGAAACAATACTGTGCAGCCGTATTCATTGACCTGGCCAAGGCTTTTGACTCTGTCTATAACCACATCCTCATCGGCAGACTCGATAGCCTTGGTTTCTCAAATGATTGCCTCGCCTGGTTCAACAACTACTTCTCTGATAGAATTCAGTCTGTCAAATCGCAAGGCCTGTTGTCTGGGCCTCTGGCAGTCTCTATGGGGGTGCCACAGGGTTCAATTCTTGGGCCGACTCTCTTCTCTGTATACATCAATGATGTCGCTCTTGCTGCTGGTGAGTCTCTGATCCACCTCTACGTACACGACACCATTCTGTATACTTCTGGCCCTTCTTTGGACATTGTGTTAACGAGCTTCAATGCCATACAACTCTCCTTCCGTGGCCTCCAACTGCTCTTAAATACAAGTAAAACTAAATGCATGCTCTTCAATTGATCGCTGCCTGCACCTGCCCGCCCGTCCAGCATCACTACTCTGGACGGTTCTGACTTAGAATATGTGGACAACTACAAATACCTAGGTGTCTGGTTAGACTGTAAACTCTCTTTCCAGACTCACATCAAACAACTACAATCCAAAGTTAAATCTAGAATTGGCTTCCTATTGCGCAACAAAGCATCCTTCACTCATGCTGCCAAACATACCCTCGTAAAACTGACCATCCTACCGATCCTCGACTTCGGCGATGTCATTTACAAAATAGCCTCCAATACCCTAGTCAATAAATTGGAGGCAGTCTATCACAGTGCCATCCGTTTTGTCACCAAAGCCCCATATACTACCCACCACTGCGACCTGTACACTCTCATTGTCTGGCCCTCGCTTCATACTCATCGCCAAACCCACTGGCTCCAGGTCATCTACAAGACCCTGCTAGGTAACGTCCCCCCTTATCTCAGCTCGCTGGTCACCATAGCAGCACCCACCTGTAGCACGCGTTCCAGCAGGTATATCTCTCTGGTCATCCCCAAAACCAATTCTTCCTTTGGCCGCCTCTCCTTCCAGTTCTCTGCTGCCAATGACTGGAATGAACTACAAAAATCTCTGAAACTGGAAACACTTATCTCCCTCATTAAATTTAAGCACCAGCTGTCAGAGCAGCTCACAGATTACTGCACCTGTACATAGCCCATCTAGCCCAACCAACTACCTCTTCCCCTACTGTATTTATTTATTTTGCTCCTTTGCACCCCATTATTTCTATTTCTACTTTGCACATTCCACTGCAAATCTACCATTCCAGTGTTTTACTTGCTATATTCTATTTACCTCGCCACCGTGGCCTTTTTTGCCTTTGCCTCCCTTATCTCACCTCATTTGCTCACATTGTATATAGACTTATCTACTGTATTATTGACTCTATGTTTGTTTTACTCCATGTGTAACTCTGTGTTGTTGTATGTGTCGAACTGCTTTGCTTTAACTTGGCCAGGTCGCAATTGTAATTTAGAACTTGTTCTCAACTTGCCTACCTGGTTAAATAAAGGTGAAATACATTTAAAAATTTGTTTTAAAGACACCATTTGCCTCATGGTGAAATCCCTGAGCGGTTTCCTTCCTCTCTGGCAACTGAGTTAAGAAGGACGCCTGTATGTTTGTAGTGACTGGGTGTATTGATACACCATCCAAAGTGTAATTAATAACTTCACCATGCTCAATTGGATAATAAAAGTCTTATTTTTTATTCTTACCCATCTACCAATTAATGCCCTTCTTTGCAAGGCAATGGAAAACCTCCCTGATCTTTGTGATTGAATCTGTGTTTGAAATTCACTGCTCGACTGAGGGACCTTACAATTATATGTATGTGTGCGATACAGAGAAGAGGTAGTCATTCAAAAATCATGTTAAACACTATTATTGCATGCAGAGAGAGTCCATGCAACTTATGTGAGTTGTTAAGCAAATTTGTACTCCTGAACTTATTTAGGGTTGCCATAACAAAGAGATTGAATAATTATTGAATCAAGACATTTCAACTTTACATTTTGTATTAATTTGTAAAAATAAAATAAAAACATAGTTCCACTTTGACATCATTGTGTGTAGGCCAGTGAGAAAAAAAATGAACGTTTAATCCATTTTGAATTCAGGCTGTAACGTAACATAACGCGTAAAAAGTAAAGGGTTGTGAATACTTTCGGAAGGCACTGTACATAAGTGGAGGCTGGGGGGAGGAGCTATAGGAGGACATGTTCATTGTAATAGCTGGAATGGAGTTAGTGAATGGTAAAAAACAAATGAAACATTTGGAAACAACATATTTGACTGTTCCATTGATTCCACTCCAGCCATTACAATGAGCCTGTGCTCCTATAGCTCCTCCCACCAGCCTCCACTGCTCCACATGTATATTATATGATAATAGTCTATTGTGTATGCATTTTTTTGTGCATTTTTACTGAATTAAGTACACTTTGATGTAAGTTGTCTAACACTTTAGACAACTTACATCAAAGTGTACTTAATTATTTGTTGTTTTAATGTATGTGGAAAGGTAAATGAAATTGAAAGGTAAATTACATTTTTACTTCCTCCCAAAAACACTTTGAAAGGTCAGATTCCCTGCATGCTCTCTGATCGCTTGCCTCCTTCCTCCTGCTTCTTGTCTATCCTCCAGAATGCAACTTTTAAATTGGGAGATAATGTTTCTTGGTAGGTTTTCTTCAAGCTTAGAGAGATTCCCCTAGTTCAGCATATTTCCTGCTTTGTAATATTGATTGCCCTTGTGGTTCTCTGAAGCCATCTGTCATAAGGTGTGTGTGTGTGCACGCGTGTGTGTTTCTGCATACAACACAGCTTGCCTCAAAAGTGTGTGTGATGGAACCCAAGTATTTAGGAGCCAATCAGAGGGTTGTTTCATCTGCACTAGTGCTCACCCCTTTCCCTGTGCATCCTGTCTTGCTTTAGTCTCTCTCTGCAGAAGCCAGCACATCTCAGGCCAGCACACTCAGACACCAGGCTAACAAAGTTATGGTATACTCAATGGACTTTTAACTAGTCCCAAAAATATAGAAAAACTTAGAGTCCAGCCTGTGTCTTGTTTGTGTCTTTGCATCTGCATGTGAGTATCAGTTACATATGGTTCAGAAGGCTGAAATGATAAAGTCATAGGTATGACCTTAGATGACCCGCATCCCCTCACTCACCCTCTCCATCTCTGTAATACTGCAGGTAGGCTCTGGTGTACTGCAGGGCTATATCCCAAATGGCACCCTATTCCTTATATAGTGCACTATTTTGACCAAAGCCCTGGTGAAATATAGTGGACCCTATAGGGAATAGGGTGCCACTGGGACACAGGTCAGCTCACCTCTACGTCTCACAGCTGTAGCGGGGTTAGAGAGGTGCTGTGATGCTCCAGGGTTAGCTAAGAGGGAAGGAAGTAGAAAGGTGATTGTTTCTCTTATCTTCTTCTTGTTCTTGCCATCTGCCCCTGCATTCCACTAATTTACTTAATTAGAACAACAAACCTGATAAAGTGCTCATTAGGACACAGCTTCAGCTTACCATCAGTGGAGAGGGGGGAGGGAGGAAGGAGGATAGGAAGGGGGAGAGGGAGTCAGAGGGGGATAACTGCAAACCTCACTTCCCCCCTAAGCAGGATGTGACCTCAATGAGCTCCCCAACCGAGAAACTGATTCTCCCTCATCGATGCTGCTGATTTCAGACTCCCTCAGAGGTTGCATCATAAACTAGTCCCTTTATAATACACTACTTTTGACCAAGGACCATAGCACTTGGGGCAAAAGTAGTGTACTTAATATACAGTTGAAGTTGGAAGTTTACATACACCTTAGCCAAATACATTTAAACTCACTTTTTCACAATTCCTGATATTTAATCCTAGTAAAAATTCCCTGTTTTAGGTCAGTTAGGATCACCACTTTATTTTAAGAATGAAATGTCAGAATAATAGTAGAGAACGATTTATTTCATCTTTTATTTCTTTCATCACATTCCCAGTGGGTCAGAAGTTTACATACACTCAAATAGTATTTGGTAGCATGCCGTTAAATTGTTTAACTTGGGTCAAACGTTTCGGGTAGCCTTCCACAAGCTTCCCACAATAAATTGGGTGAATTTTGGCCCATTTCTCCTGACAGAGCTGGTGTAACTGAGTCAGGTTTGTCGGCCTCCTTGCTAGCACACGCTTTTTCAGTTCTGCCCACAAATTTTATATAGGATTGAGGTCAGGGCTTTGTGACGGCCACTCCAATACCTTGACTTTGTTGTCCTTAAGCCATTTTGCCACAACTTTGGAAGAATGCTTGGGGTCATTATCCATTTGGAAGACCCATTTGTGACCAAGCTTTAACTTTCTGACTGATGTCTTGAGATGTTGCTTCAATATATCCACATAATTCCCCTCATGATGCCATCTATTTTGTGAAGTGCACCAGTCCCTCCTGCAGTAAAGCACCCCCACAACATGATGCTCCCACCTCCGTGCTTCACGGTTGGGATGGTGTTCTTAAGCTTGCAAGCCGCCCCCTTTTTCCTCCAAACATAACGATGGTCATTATGGACAAACAGTTCTATTTTTGTTTCATCAGACCAGAGGACATTTCTCCAAAAAGTACGATCTTTGTCCCCATGTGCAGTTGCAAACCATAGTCTGGCTTTTTTATGGTGGTTTTGGAGCAGTGGCTTCTTGCTTGCTGACGTCTATAGGACTTGTTTTACTGTGGATATAGATACTTTTGTACCTGTTTCCTTCAGCATCTTCACAAGGTCCTTTGCTGTTGTTCTGGGATTGATTTGCACTTTTCGCACCCAAGTAAGTTCATCTCTAGCAGACAGAATGTGTCTCCTTCCTGAGTGGTATGAAGGCTGTGTGGTCCCATGGTGTTTATACTTGTGTACTATTGTTTGTACAGATGAACATGGTACCTTCAGGTGTTTGGAAATTGCTCCCAAGGATGAACCAGACTTGTGGAGGTCTACAACTTTTTGTCTTAGGTCTTGGCTGATTTCTTTTGATTTTCCCATGATGTCAAGCAAAGAGGCACTGAGTTTGAAAGGAGGCCCTGAAATATATCCACATGTTCACCTCCAATTGACTCAAATTCTGTCAATTAGCCTATCAGAAGCTTCTAAAGCCATGACATTTTCGAATTTTCCAAGCTGTTTAAAGGCACAGTCAACTTAGTGTATGTAAACATCTGACCCACTGGAATTGTGATACAGTGAATTATAAGTGAAATAATCTGTCTGTAAAATATTGGAAAAATTACTTGTGTCATGCACAAAGTAGATGTCCAAACCGACTTGCCAAAACTATAGTTTGTTAACAAGAATTTGTGGAGTGGTTGAAAGACTTTGGTTGGCGTCATTAAAAATAGTTTATGTAAACTTCCGACTGTATATGGAATAGGATCCATTTTGGTACGCAACCAGAGTGTCTTACCATCTTCAGCTCTCAGTTTAACACAACCTTGTTGGCACTGAGTGTATTTAAGAAGCACTCATGATATCAGTGTTACATTAAAATGATCCATGACACAGCCTCAGTTTTTGTTCCTGTCAAAACCAATGAGGAGATTTTCAGTGATTTTCTGTTTTGTTGTTTGTTTTCAAGCTTTTGACTCAGGCTGGTGATGTGGTAAGAGTGGGGGGAGGGTGGGAAGAGTAGAGAGGGGGAGTGGAAAGAGTAGAGAGGATAGGAGGAGAGGAAAGCAAAGCAACGGAGATGAGTGGAGAGGAGAGGATAGGAGAGAAGAGAGGGCAACAGGGTTTCCATGTGCCTTTATGTGTAACAGGGTCCCTCAGGACGTCACAGAACACTGTCTCTACAGTCACAGCCTGGACCCTGCCAGACAGCAGGCCATTTACATCCTCCACAGAATCTGAAGGGCCAACGTCCCAAATGGCACCCTGTTCCCTTTACAGTGCACTACTTTTGACCAGTGCCCATAGGGTCCAATTTGGGACGAAACCCAGAACATTCCATTCCAAAACAAAGGACTTGGGAAAGCTCAACAGGGAAACTTTCCTTTGTCAGTTGTTACAGCAGACCTCTTGTAAAAGTAGATGGTGAAACTGCCATGTAAATGCATGCTATTAGGGTATTTTCCGCTAATGGCCTACTGTAGCTTGGTAGAAACTGGCTCCAAACGTCTGTTTTGAAGCCCCTCACCTCCACTAGAAAGTCTAATTTGAGTACTCTCAATGCACTTAACTTTTTACTCTTGATACTCTAAGTCCCATTACTAATACTCTCGCTGGTAGCTGCTGCAGTAGCTACTGCCCTTGGAATCTGAGACAAACTTAAGGAAAATAGCTAAACAATTAAATAGATGCAGAAACAAAGTTGAGTGTTTGCAAAGCAGCTAGCGAGTGTTTGTTGCAGGGTACGTGAGCGGCCTTTACTTCTTGACAGGCAGCCTGTCTACCTGACAACTGACGGAGGAGAGAAGCGAGGAGAAATGTTAGCTAGCGAGGCGCTAGTGGTTGAGATGCTAATGAATGGAGAGCTCAGATGAATAAACAAGAGGTTTGTTGTTGTTTAGGTCGGCTGGGCTGCAGGCAAGGTGGAAGTGCATCTAGCTACACGGCCTGAAACCCTAACGATATAGACGATGGAAAGCCACAAATTGACTGTATTCTTCTCTCTCTCTCTCGCTCTCGGTCTCGCTCTCGCTCTCTCTATTCCTGTACAACCTTTCCTACCCGCTTCCTCCTTCCACCCCTTCCACACCTCCCTCCCTCCTCCTCTCTCCTCCCTACCCCACCCTGGAGAAATGTCACTGGGGTTCTGTATCATCCGTCAAACTGGCATCTCTGACAGAGTGTGCGGTTGAAAGGCCATGCTCCGATTGGCAGGGGATCTTCTGACTGGGCTGTGTCAGGCAGGGCAGGCAGGCCACTCTCTCACTGCCACAAACACACACACACACACACACACACACACACACACACATACACACACCCTCCCTCCCTCTCTCTGTGGCTATTATAATCCAACACTCTGAAAAATATCGACTCCACTTTGCTTTTTTCCTTTGTTCTCTGTCCATTGTTTTCCTGACTCTGAGCAGGATTTTTCTGGTGTGTGTTTCTGTTGGTGTCAAGGTGGATTCGTGTCAAGAGAGTGTGTGATCCATCGCAAATGAAATGTCCAATCTTTCCCACTGTTTTAAGGGGTAGGCACTATAACACAACAGCAAACAGCAGAAAGTTAGTGTGATCTGTATTTGTAAGACTAATTCATTAAATGACTAATTCATTTCCACAAGTCTAAGGGGAGAAATGGTACCACAAAGTAACCCCACAGTCAATACGTTGACAGAACCGGAGACTTGGGACTCTCATTAACAGTTGTCCCTCTCCTCTAACTGACGCCTTCAGCTAATCACAATTCAGTTTGACTGAAATTAGAAGTGAATGGGCCATAGCTGTTTAACACTAGACCAAAGGATGACCTAGGCCTCAATGCATTGTCTAGTCTAGTACACTTTATCCCAGTGATTACTATTGATTACACTCAGAGCCTTAAAGAGATGTCCTCTGGCCATCAATATGTAGCTAAGACCACGTCTCAATTTGAATTCTTTCCACTTTACTTTAAATGCACAAACCACCCAAATTGGCACGGTGCTCAGTTCAAATCGATCAAAACGGCATTGCGGTATTTCTTCTACGCAAAAGCATATGAACATACATTTTTCTTCCTGCATGGCCTCTACAAGGTGTCAAAAGCGTTTCACAGGGATGCTGGCCCAGGTTGACCCCAACGCTTACCACAGTTGTGTTAAATTGGCTGGATGTCCTTTGGGTGGTGGACCATTCTTGATATACACTGCAAACTGTTGAGCACGAAAAACCCAGCAGCGTTGCAGTTCTTGACACAAACCAGTGCGCCTGGCACGTACTACCCGTACGTCGTTCAAAGGCACTTACATTTTGTGATTCACTTGGTCAATGGATGTCATGGAAATAGCAGGTGTTCTTAAAGTATTCATACCCCTTGACTTTTTTCATATTCTGGTATGTTACAGTGCATTCGGAAAGTTTTCAGAACCCTTGACTTTTTCCACATTTTGTTATTTACAGCCTTATTCTAAAATAGATTAAATCGTTTTTTATCCTCATCAATCTAGCCACAATACCCCATAATGACAAAGCAAAAACAGGTTTTTAGAAATGTTTCCACATTTATTAAAAATACATAACTGAAATATCACATTTACATAAGTATTCAGACCCTGTACTCAGTACTTTGTTGAAGCACCTTTGGCAGCGATTACAGCCTCGAGTCTTCTTGGGTATGATGCTACAAGCTTGGCACACCTATATTTGGGGCGTTTCTCCCATTCTTCTCTGCAGATCCTCTCAAGATCTGTCAGGTTGGATGGGCGCGTCGCTGCACAGCTATTTTCAGTTTCTCTAGAGATGTTCGATCGGGTTCAAGTCCGGGCTCTGGCTGGGCCACTCAAGGACATTCAGAGACTTGTCCCAAAGCCACTCCTGTGTTGTATTTGCTGTGTGCTTAGGGCCGGTGTTCTGGTGGAAGTTGAACCTTCGCTCCCCAGTCTGAGGTCCTGAATGCTCTGGAGCAGGTTTTCGTCAAGGATCGCTCCCCAAAATTGCAAGAATTATTGTGCGTTGACTGCTTGTCAGAATGCATGTTTCCCTCCCTATTGCACTCGGAACTTGATTGCACCTCGAGAGGAACATTTTGGTCGCATAAGACACACAACAACAAGCTGACTAGGTAAATAGATCTCTTATTTTTCTATTCATTACTCATTTTGTTTGCGAAGGAAAAGTTCATATGAACTGTTCTACCATGTTCAAAGTTTTTTTTTCATGTTCATTATTTTTTAGGCAATGATTTTGCCGTGGAGCAGTGCCACATATAAATTACTGCAACGGAACACTGGAAAGCTACAGCTGTAATTTATGAGATACCCACACAGCCCGGGTCCGATGTGAAGCTTCCGAGAGGATTCTTATTGGAAAGAAAGTATACCTAAACACGCTTCAGCCCAACTTGAACAAAAAAGGAATCAACTGAGGGACTTCATAAAATCATAAAAACATCCATACCTTACCTTACATTCTCTGAAGTGTCCTAGGGTAAGGAATGTTTTTTTTTTAGTTGTCTTATTGGTTCCTGACCCCAACCATCACCTCATTGGTCCCCATTCACATTCTTAGTGGTCATTGATTTGTTTGTAAACCTTTTTATTTTGTTGACAGGGATGTGTTGGATGCAAACTCTCTACAGTAGCTACATCAGTAGAGCATGATTTCTAAGACAATTGAATATACACATTCTGCCACTGTGCTTCTGCTTGCTCTCTTTGGTCTATGTTCATGCTACTGTAACCACTTTGTGACTACTGTGGAGGTATTTTATTTAACCTTTATTTCTTTATCCAGGTTAGTCTCATTGAGATAAAATCTCTCTTTTTTTAAGGGCTTTAGAGTTGTCCTGATTCTGAGTATTTTGCCTCAGTGTTCCGGTCTGTGTAGTTATATGAGATATTCAGTAGAACAGGCTGTTTGGGGCAGGCCTTTCTGATCCAGTGACATGGGCATAGTCTGTGTCCCAAATGGCACCCTATTATTTCCTATATACTGTTCTTCTTTTGAGCAGGGCCCAGTGCACTATGTAGGGAATAGGATGCTATTTGGAACACACCAGGTCTGCAGAACTGTTTCCAGTTTCTTCTCATACATATGGAGCAGGCTGACACCACCAACCGCTTGGCCAAACATAGGCGGCTAAAATTGGCACAGACCATGGAGGATGGTGTGTTTGCGTGTGTTTGTCAGCGTGCCTGTTTGCTTTTTATGTGTATGCGTGTATGTGTGATAGTGATGTAACTAAGAGAAAAGCAGGATGAAGATGCCAGCATGAGGCCTGTTGTTGTGAGTGTGTCCTGGGGACTGAGAACCCACTGGGCTGTGGAAGACTAGAGCCATAACACCACACTACATGATCAAATCAAATGTTATTAGTCACATGTGCCAAATACAACAGGTATGCAGTGAAATGCTTACTTACGAGCCCCTAATTAACAATGCAGTTTTAAAAAATACAGATGAGAATAAGAAATAAAAGTAAGAAGTAATTAAAGAACAGCAGTAAAATAACAATAGTGAGAGTCAATGTGCAGAGGCACCGGTTAGTTGGGGTAATATGTACATGTAGGTGACTAGATATTAAAGTGACTAGATGCGTGGATGATAATAACAGAGTAGCTGCGGTGTAAAAGAGGGGGGGGGGGCAATGCAAATAGTCTGGGTAGCCATTTGATTAGGTGTTCAGGAGTATTATGGCTTGGGGTAGAAGCTGTTTAGAAGCCTCTTGAACCTACACTTGGCGCTACGGTACCGCTTGCCGTGCGGTAGCAGAGAGAACAGTCTATGACTAGGGTGGCTGGGGCCTTCCTCTGACACCGCCTGGTATAGAGGTCCTGGATGGCAGGAAGCTTGGTCCTAATAATGTACTGGGCCGTTCGCACAACCTTCTGTGCCTTGTGGTCGGATGCCGAGCACTTGCCATACCAATCAGTTATGCAACCGGTCAGGATGCTCTCGATGGTGCAGCTGTGTAACCTTTTGAGGATCTGAGGACCCATGCCAAATCTTTTCAGTCTCTTGAGGGGGATTAGGTTTTGTTGTGCCCTCTTCACGACTGTCTTGGTGTGCTTGAACCATGTTAGTTTGTTGGTGATGTGGACACCAAGGAACTTGAAGCTCTCAACCTGCTCCACTGCAGCCCCATCGATGAGAATGGGGGCGTCTTCGGTCCTCTTTTTTCTGTAGTCCACAATCATCTCCTTTGTCTTATTCACGTTGAGGGAGAGGTTGTTGTCCTGGCACCACACGGCCAGGTCTCTGACGTCCTCCCTATAGGATGTCTCGTCATTGTTGGACACTGCTGTGTCATCGGCAAACTTTATGATGGTGTTGGAGTTGTGCCTGGCCATGCAGTCATGAGTGAACAGGGAGTACAGCAGGGGACTGACCAGGCACCCCCGAGGGGCCCCTGTGCTGAGGATCAGCGTGGCGGATGTGTTGTTACCTACCCTTACCACCTGAGGGTGGCCCGCCAGGAAGTCCTTGATCCAGATGCAGAGGGAGGTGTTTAGTCCCAGGGTCCTTAGCTTATTGATGAGCTTTGAGGGCACTATGGTGTTGAATTCTGAGCTGTAGTCAATGAATAGCATTCTCACATAGGTGTTCCTTTTGTCCAGGTGGGAAAAGGCAGTGTGGAGTGCAATTTAAATTGCATCATCTGTGGATCTGTTGCGGCGGTATGCAAATTGGAGTGTGTCTAGAGTTTCTGGGATAATGATGTTGATGTGAGCCATGACCAGCTTTTCAAAGCACTTCATGGCTACTGACATGAATGCTACGGGTCTGTAGTCATTTAGGCAGGTTACCTTAGTGTTCTTGGGCACAGGCACTATGGTGGTCTGCTTAAAACATGTTGGTTTTACCGGCTCGGACAGGGAGAGGTTGAAAATGTCAATGAAGACACTTGCCAGTTGGTCAGCACATGCTTGCAGTACACGTTCTGGTAATCCATCTGGCCTTGTGAATGTTGACCTGTTTAAAGGTCTCACGTCGGCTGCGTAGAGCGTGATCACACAGTCTTCCAAAACAACTGGTGCTCTCATGCATGTTTCAGTGTTGTTTGCCTTGATGCGAGCATAGAAGTAGTTTAGCTCATCTGGTAGGCTTGTGTCACTGGGCAGCTCTCGGCTGTGCTTCCCTTTGTAGTCTGTAATGGTTTGCAAGCCCTGCCACACCCGACGAGCGTCGGAGCTGTTGAAGTACGATTCAATCTTAGTCCTGTATTGACACTTTGCCTGTTTGATGGTTCGTGTACAAAAATACATAGTCCGCCGCCTTTTGTCTTACTAGACGCCGCTGTTCTATCCTGCCGGTACAGTGTATAACCAGCCAGCTGTATGTTGATAATGTCGTTGTTTAGCCTCGACTCCGTGAAGCATAAGATATTACAGTTTTGAATGTGCCATTGGTAGTTTAATTTTATTGTCCAAGATTGCACGTTTGCTAGCAGAATGGAAGAAAGTGGGGCTTTATTCGATCGCCTACGAACTCTCCGAATGCAGCCCGCCCTCTGGCCCCCTTTTCTCCACCTCCTCTTCACGCAAATCACGGGGAACTGGACCTGTTCCCAAAAAAGCAGTATATCACTCGCGTCAGGCTCGTCAGATTCATTAAAGGAAAAAAAGGATTCTGCCAGTCCGTGGTGAGTAATCGCAGTCCTGATGTCCAGAAGTTATTTTTGCTCATAAGAGACAGTAGCGGCAACATTGTGTACAAAATAGTAAAAAAATAAGTTACAAACAACGCAAATTAACGAACAAAAAAACACAATCGGTTGGGGACACGTAAACGTCAGCCTTCTTCTCCGGTGCCATTGTTACAAAGACGTACAGACAGACAGACCACTTGTTGGGTGTGTTAGTCTGTTCCTCTGTTTGTGTCTGTCTGTTCTGTCTCTCTGTCTGTGTCTGTTCTGTCTCTCTGTCAGTGTCTGTCTGTTTTGTCTCTCTGTCTGTGTCTGTCTGTTGTGTCTCTGTCGGTGTCTGTCTGTTTTGTCTCTCTGTCTGTGTCTGTCTGTTGTGTCTCTGTCTGTGTCTGTCTGTTGAGTCTCTGTCTGTGTATCTCTGTATCTGTCTGTCTGTCTGTCTGTCTGTCTGTCTGTCTGTGCGTGCGTCTGTCCTCATGCCTGTTTGTGAATGTGTATGCTTTGTATCTATGAGAATGGCAGTGTATTTGTGTTTTGTTTGTGTGTGAGTGTTGATTTATATGTTTGTTTGGGTTTGTTGAAGGGTGTGTACATGGTTTTTGTTTTGTAAGTGCTTATTTGTGTATAGCCTGGCAAACCTGTCAACTAAACATGTGTTAATTTTCCCAACATTCTTTCTTCCTGAAACAACGTTAGGCTAGAGGAGAGGGGGTAACTGTGGTGCACACACACACACACACACATATACCGCACTGAGGCAGAAGCAAAACGTTCAACTTTTGAAAGTTGGGCTCCTAATTAGTGGAATTAGCCTGAGATCAAAGAGGACAATTAAGAGTGGTGTGTTGTAACACATGGCCTCATTTACATCCCAATACACGGCCCTATGTGTGTGTGTGTGTGTGTGTGTGTGTGTGTGTGTGTGTGTGTGTGACTGTGTGTGTGTGACTGTGTGTGTGTGTGTGTGTGTGTGTGTGTGTGTGTGTGTGTGTGTGTGTGTGTGTGTGTGTGTGTGTGTGTGTGTGTGTGTGTGTGTGCGTGCGTGCGTGTGCTGTACATGGCAGGCTGCAGTAGAGGAGTGGAGAGGAGATAGCACCTCATTATGAAGATCGGCCAGATTGCTAATCAGGAGTGCCCAGCTAACCAGAGTAAAAACACACACGCACGTGTATGTGTATACTGCAAAGCTAGATAGCTAAGGTAATGAGGAGTAGGACGAGACCATGAAAGAGCCTATTATGACTACCTCACTACTCTGTCTTCATTTCAAATGGCACCCTATTCCCAAAATTGTGTACTGCTTTTGACCAGGACCCATTGGGAAGAGGATGCAGTTTGGGACGCACCCCTTGTGATGTGTAGTAGTGTTGACTCTTGTTAGCTTACTATCTTGAGCCAAAACTCAGTATTGAAGGAGGTACTGAACAGAAGATCAGGGGATTGGAGAGACCACCTATTTGCACATGGTCAATGACGTTGGTTCATCATTGTGGTACAATAGGCAATTTAGGCTTCTCCAGGGAGGAAATTAAGATATGCAAGCTTAGGTATTTAATGCGACCTTGATGTGTACTAGCTGCTTGAACTGAGGTGGCAGGCTTGTCTCACCTTCAGTCCAGTTCTCTCTGTTTGCATGCTTCCCCACCGTATCCTCACTTCGTACCAAAAGAGCTGTGATTTTCCCCTCCCTCCTCTCTCGCTCATTACTCTTCCTTAAACAGTAAAGGTGGATTGGGTTGGCGCAGCCTGGCGCGACGGGTGTTTGGGTCCTGGAGGAAACAGCTGTTTCCCCCCTCTCCTTCTCTCCCAACACCTATTAGGGTGATTATCAGTGGTGTCAATCTGAGGCCTGTCCTCCACTGGCCTGGAGGGGCTGAGCTGATGGACAGATCTCAGCTGAGACAAAGAGAAGAGCAGAGGAGAGGAGGAGAGGAGAGGAGAGGAGGCATGCAGCATGCTCTAACCGTCTGGACAGGAGAGACGAGATGGGAAACGGAGTAGATAGTAGGAGAGGATAGAGTAGGAGAGAGGAGAGCAGCCCAAGTGCTGTCTGGGGGACTTTCTTTCCTTTTTAGACCAAGTTGCTGCTTCCTACAGCAGCCATTTCCTGCTCCCAATCAGATCTTATTAACTTAATTTGTTGTCCCTTTTTTATCATCTTTCTAACAACTCTAGCCTTTAGCTGGCCCTATCCAACCCCAGGCTCGAGGTAATATGATGTCCTCATCTGGACAGACCACAGGACACATCGGACATTTGTTTCAGCAGGACAGAAGGTGATGAAACTAATCCCCCAAAAATGTATTTTTAAATGTAAGCTCAGGAGATAAAAAGCTTTTCTCTTTCATGTTGTTCAGCGCCTTTTCTTCTCTCTGTCTCTTTTCTTCTCTTGATTCTACCTTTATCATTATTTTCCGTTCTGTCATTTTCTCTGTTCTCTGTCCATCCATACCTGTGGTGTTTCAGTCTGCTTTAGTATCAGCTCATTACTGTGAATAAATAGTATTTCTGGGCAGAAGTGTTAAATATGGCTGTTATCTTTAACGGGACAGCTGTCTGCAGATAGAGCTAGCTAGCTAGTGGCATGGAGCCACCATGAACATGGTACCTAGAAACAGCTTTAAAAATAGGTCTCTTGTTTTCTAACGCCATACAACTTGATCAACCGATGCCTTAAAAGAGGAAGGAGTACGCTTTTGTCTTGGAAATGTCTCTTTTCTACTGTCAGTTGTTATTCTGTAATTATTGAGTGACTTAATGCGTGACAAGAATGACAAGTCAAATCTGTCTGACTTTGGAAGTTTTTTACTCTGCATCGTTTGCAGTTTATATTTATTTATTTATTGGAATTTGAAATTAACCTTTATTTAACTAAGTCTATTAGGAACAAGTTCTTATTTACAATGATGACTTACACAATGACGTTGAAAGCCATGACATTTTGAATCC
Organism: Salvelinus fontinalis; assembly: GCF_029448725.1. Lineage (NCBI taxonomy): Eukaryota > Metazoa > Chordata > Actinopteri > Salmoniformes > Salmonidae > Salvelinus > Salvelinus fontinalis. The sequence continues at coordinate 27,370,645 of NC_074683.1, read as the reverse complement.
AACGTCAGTCCACTATTTTATTTAAACACTCAGTCTCTCAGCAGCCCGCATTGTCTCTTCACAGGCTTGTCATCTCCCATCGTCATGGTACGCTGACTTAGCTGCATCTTAATTAACATGGTAACGGCTACTCGGAGTACATAGCATGCCATGAGTCGGCAGGCTATCAATCTACTTCTTCCTGTCTATCTCTCTTTCTCTCGCTCTCGCCATCTTTCTCTCTCTCTCCCTCTCATCCATGCCCCCCCCCTATCTCTCTCTCTCTCTCTCTCTCTCTCTCTCTCTCTCTCTCTCTCTCTCTCTCTCTCTCTCTCTCTCTCTCTCTCTCTCTCTCTCTCTCTCTCTCTCTCTCTCTCTCTCTCTCTCTCTCTCTCTCTCTCTCTCTCTCTCTCTCTCTCTCTCTCTCTCTCTCTCTCTCTCTCTCTCTCTCTCTCACTCTCGATGGATAGATAGATAGATAGATAGATAGATACATAGTGCATTCAGAAAGTATTCAGACCCCTTGACTTTTTCCACATTTTGTGACTTTACAGCCTTATTCTAAAAAGGATTGAATTATTTTTTCCCCTCATCAATTTACACACAATACCCAATGATGACAAAGTGAAAACAGGTTTTTAGAAATTTTTGCACATTTATAGTGGTGCAAAAAAGTATTTAGTCAGCCACCAATTGTGCAAGTTCTCCCACTTAAAAAGATGAGAGAGGCCTGAAATTTTCATCATAGGTACACTTCAACTATGACAGACAAACTGAGATTTTTTTGAGTGAAGTTCGTTCGACCGCTGACCCCTTACGGATGCAGGCAATGAGTCAGTGATCGCTGAGATCTTGGTTGAAAACAGCAGAGGTGTATTTAGAGGGCAAGTCGATCAGGATGATATCTATGAGGGTGCCCGTGTTTATGGCTTTGGGGTGGTACCTGGTAGGTTCATTGATAATTTGTGTGAGATTGAGGGTATCAAGCTTAGATTGTAGGATGGCTGGGGTGTTAAGCATGTCCCAGTTTCGGTCACCTAGCAGCACGAGCTCTGAAGATAGATGGGGGGGGGGGAATCAGTTCACATATGGTGTCCAGAGCACAGCTGGGGGCAGAGGGTGGTCTATAGCAGGCGTTTGTTTGAGAGCGCTCAGAACCTCAGACTAGAGCGAAGGTACACATTCCAAATAGACAACGACCCTAAGCACAGAGCACACAGCACACAACCAAGACAACACGGGGGGAGTGGCTTGGGGACACGTCTCTGAATGTCCTAGAGTGGCCCAGCCAGAGCTCGGACTTGAACAGAGGTCTACAAACCTGTTTTTGGTTTGTCATTATAGGGTATTGTGTGTAGATTGATGAGGGGGGAAAACAATTTAATCCATTTTAGAATAAGGCTGTAACGTAACAAAATGTGGAAAAAGTCTGAACACTTTCCAAATTCACTGTATCTGTCTATTTTTTTTATTTTTTTATTTAACCGTTATTTTACCAGGTAAGTTGACTGAGAACACGTTCTCATTTGCAGCAACGACCTGGGGAATAGTTACAGGGGAGAGGAGGGGGATGAATGAGCCAATTGTAAACTGGGGATTATTAGGTGACCATGATGGTGTGAGGGCCAGATTGGGAATTTAGCCAGGACACCGGGGTTAACACCCCTACTCTTACGATAAGTGCCATGGGATCTTTAATGACCTCAGAGTCAGGACACCCGTTTAACGTCCCATCCGAAAGACGGCACCCTACACAGGGCAATGTCCCCAATCACTGCCCTGGGGCATTGGGATATTATTATTTTTTTAGATCAGAGGAAAGAGTGCCTCCTACTGGCCCTCCAACACCACTTCCAGCAGCATCTGGACTCCCATCCAGGGACTGACCAGGACCAACCCTGCTTAGCTTCAGCAGCAAGCCAGCAGTGCTATCTTTGTATCAGTCCTCTATGCCTTGTCCCCTCTAAAGATAAATGGACTAATAGTATCATTATGTCACTGTCAGACTCTTCCCTTCGACATGCAGACCCCTGTCTCTGTGTGGCTGTCTGGCCTTTTGTACCCAGGAGCAGACATGATCTAACATAGTCTCTTTTTAAGTCCTTCTGCTTCCACATTTTCCCCTCAATATGTTAGGCTAATGTCTTTCCCCTCACCACACCAAGCACTCAGCATTTTAAATCCCAAACTGTCATGCCCCTCTTTTTCTTTTGAGTGTGTTTCCTTTCCATTCCATTGAACACCAAGCTCTCCTCTATTTTTCATCCCTAGACTTGTTGGACAACCCTGACACTTCTTTCTGTTCCTCGTCCAATAGTGATTATTTCGGCCAAATAGCTGAAATTAGCAATTGGTAAAAATCTGACTCTCCTTTGCCAGCTGGAGCAGATGCTTAAATTAACCATTCAAGGCAAAAATTCAGCTGGCCGGAAGGAAGGAATTGGAGATAGATAGTTAGACACACACACGCGCACAGTCCGAGAGAGCGAGAAACAAACACACACACACACACACAGAGAATGACACATAGAGAAGGAAGGAAGGAAGGAAGGAAGGAAGGAAGGAAGGAAGGAAGGAAGGAAGGAAGGAAGGAAGATTGAGAGACAAAGAGTGAGAGAGACACACACAGAGACTGACAGAGTGGCTCAGACAGCGAGACACAAACTAGTTTTACATCCAACCTTTTTATGCGCATAAAGTACATGTTGGATAAAAAAATGTCATGACAGGCCTGATGGAAACAGAACATTTGTCGGTAATCTTTCCAAATGTCGACAAAACAAAATACGCTAGAAAAGGTGGCATCTTTTTGTGTCGGTAAAATGTATTATGTGAAAAATGTGGTGGAAATGCTTTTATGGGCAAATATTGATACAAAGCCATCATTTTGAAGTAAACTTGGAGTCACACGATGATATGTGGTGTTGTCCTCCCACTACGACTTGGGAAAGCATACAGTTTATTAGGCTATAGATGAAAAAGTTACGATGAACTTCACAGAGTGGTGAAAGTGCATGGTGATGAACGATGCTCCTTTCTTATTCTGGTGACATGATCATCAATGCTTGGCTGCTGTTTGAAAAAATATATATAATCTCACTCTTCTGTCCATAATAATCTCATCGTGTAGGCCTGTGGTCTCCAGCCTTTTCTAAATCAAGATCACTTTCTGAGACCTAAAGCAAGATCTACCACTCTGATTTTTTTAAACATGACTTAAATAACATAAGCCTATGCAACATTAACCAATTAAAAACAGTACTGTAGCAATTAAGTTTTGTACAGTAAACTACAGGCCCAATACATTATTGCATATTGGCTATGCTTGAATTTACATGCCAATGTTGTTCTTCTGAGACCATTTTGAAATTACATTTCAAAATTGTAGGTATTTGATCACACGAGTAATCTATCATTTGTTGTATTACTTGTGAGTCACAGCTGAGTGAGCATTAATAACTGTTTTATTTTACTGGACTGATGGCCTGCATCTGATGGTCAGTCTTAGGCGAGGAAGCAGCGGTGAGGCTGCCTCTCACTGGACTCACCATCCCTCCGCTCTCCGTCCCTCCGCTGAGAAAAGTGGACAGTCTTCCAGCTGATGGTGAAACTCAAGTCGCATCGCATTATTTCTGCCTCATGCACCAATTCACGTTGTTCCTCCTATGAACAGAGAAAGTGAAATATTCCTCGATATTAAAAAAGCCGCAAGCCGCTAATAACAACACAATGTTATTAAAACACTTTGCTACTAGTTCACTGCAGCTGCAGTGCTGGTTGCAGTGGAAGTAGGGAGAACGCTTATGAAAGTTTATGGCTTATGAAAGTGTTGACAGTGCTGAATAACAACTTAAACAGGAACTTATCCTCTAACGCCTCACAAACCCGGATCCGGGAGCACCCCCATCAAAAAAGCTGACTAGCATAGCCTAGCCTAAAGCCACAGGGATATCATATAATAAAATGTTCATGAAATCACAAGTCCAAGACACCAAATGAAAGATACAGATTTTGTGAATCCAGCCATCATTTCTGATTTTTAAAATGTTTTACAGGGAAGACACAATATGTAAATCTATTAGCTAACCACATTAGCAAAAGACACCACTTCTTTACTCCACCATTTTTTACTCCATCAGTAGCTATCACAAATTCGACCAAATAAAGATATAAATAGCCACTAACCAAGAAACAACTTCATCAGATGACAGTCTGATAACATATTTATTGTATAGCATAGGTTTTGTTAGAAAAATGTGCATATTTCAGGTATAAGTCATAGTTTACCATTGCAGCCACTATCACAACTCTTACCAAAGCGACTAGAATAACTACAGAGACCATCGTGTATTAGCTAATTACTCATCATAAAACATTTCTTAAAAATACACAGCGTACAGCAGATGAAAGACACAGATCTTGTGAATCCAGCCAATATTTCAGATTTTCTAAGTGTTTTACAGCGAAAACACAATATAGCGTTATATTAGCTTACCACAATAGCAAACATCACAACAGCATTGATTCAAGGCAAAAATAGCGATAACGTATAAACCACCAAAATATATTAAACCTTCTCAGAATTCTTCAGATGACAGTCCTATAACATCATATTACACAATGCATATAGAGTTTGTTCGAAAATGTGCATATTTAGCGGCACAAATCGTGCTTATACAATGTGATTAGTGTCCAAAACCTCAAGCAATCTGTCCGGCGCCATCTTAGAGAGGCACCTATTCTAATCGAAAACTATTCATAAACTTGACAAAAAAAATACAGGTTGGACAGCAATTGAAAGACAAATTAGTTCTTAATGCAATTGCTGGGTTACATTTTTAAAATTAACATTACTTCAAGCATACAGCGTGCGCTAAAGCGAGACGCCCCGAAATTCATGGCGGAATTATTATTTGACATTTGTCAACAGAACAACGAATTATCAGCATAAATAGTTCTTACTTTTTGATGAACTCTCATCAGAATCTTGGGAAAGGTGTCCTTTGTCCAAAATAATCTTTGCTAGGTTTTTTATTCGGTACATGGGAATATAACTGCAAAAGGTGTTTCTATGTGCAGTACGTCATCACGCACAGCCTTTTATCCACAACAAGTCAATTAGATGGAAACACATCTCTGGTGGGAAAATGTGCATATTGTTTTTATGCAGATTTTTGAATATTCACATAAAACTGTCGCCAATTGCATGGAAACCTAGCTACTGATGATACATGTATAAGGATAAGAAATGGCATATTCTTAGTTTCAGCCAATTAGTGTGGGAAGTCACTGGTAATTAACTCTCTGGGGACCCCGAGGAATAGTCATGCACTCGTTTACATAATAATGATGAGAGCAGTGCGCTCCCTCTCCTCTCCTTCTCTCTCTCTTTCTCTCACTCTCCTCCCCCCTCTCTCTCTTTCTCTTTCCTCTATCTTCTTTCTCTCTTTCTCTCTCTCTCCTGCACCCCTCTCTCTTTCTCTCGCTCTCCTCCCCCCTCTCTCTCTCTCTCTCTCTCTCTTTCTCTTTCCTCTATCTTCTCTCTCTCTTTCTCTCTCTCTCCTCCACCCCTCTCCTCCCCTCTCTCCCTTTCTCTCTCTCTCCTCTCCCTCTCTTTCTCTCCCTCTCCTCCCCTCTTTCTCTTTCCTCTCTCCACTCTCTGCTCTGGCCCCGTGGGCAAAGACAAAGACGCATATCCCACTCTTTTGCACTCTTTCTTTCTTCTCTTTCTCAACTCTGCCTTTCTGGACCAAGAGATACATGTGTCCCACAATTTCTTCCCCTCTAATAACTGAAACTGTAGGGTTGAATCCCATATGACTGTAGCATATTTCTGCCAATCAGATGGACTCTACACATTGACTTTTCTCTTGTTGAATTGAGGGATATTATTACCTTCCGTGCAGGTGTCAAGGCTTGCTATCTGGATCTAGATTGATTAGCGAGAGAAATCATACACATCTGTGCAAATCTAAATTGTTGTGTCAGATTGATGTCTGCCGCTTGTTTTTTCTTTCCCTCTGCTGTTTCCTTGAAAGCCTAGTTTACTAATGGAAATATATGATCATCCTTTTTTCTTCTCTCCTTTCCTCTCTTCGTCCTTTGGCCTTTGACCTTTGGCCTGTGCCAACACTATAGCATTTCATTTTCCACTGCACACTGATAGGGACATTGTGGGGGGAAATTATATTTTTGGACAAGGAGCTGTTCTCTCTTCTGTAAAGGGATTCACAGCAAAACAGGATAGCATACGTCCTGGGTCAACGGCCATAATGTTAACAGGTGGCTATGGTTAGGAGGTAAAGTAAAATAATACATGCACACATGTCATGTCTTGCAGCAGGTGCATTAGACAGGTGCATTAGACAGGTGCATGCTGGTAGTAGCAGGAATAGAACAGAAGCGCTAGGGTCATGAATTGACTTAAGATGAACAGTTTGCGATATGATTATTCTGAGTTTTTATACTATTCAACTAGACCTTACAATCCTGTATTTTCCTTTTCACATGGGTTACATGTAGCTAAGGGGCAGCAAGTGAGTGAAGAAGAGAAAACGTAACACACAGAAATTCATGTCTGCGGGGTTGTGTGTTTTCTCACTGCCGTGCCTCTTATTTTCCTCCATGTTCCTTTGATAGCGTCGTACGGAGTCCAGATTAAAGCTTTAAGTTCACTTCCTGTTTCATTAAAGGAGCTTTAATTTAATTAACCAACGCGGCATGAGCTCCCTCCGCTAGCTCCGCTCGCTATCCTGCCCCTGACACAAAAACACACACACACACCCTATGTTCCTTACTGAAGGTTTCAGACCCTCAGAGGGGAAGAAGGGAAGCAAAAAAAGAAGATGAAGAAAAATGTATCCTGGCTTCCAAGGAGGAAGTGTCCTTTTAATCAGGCCTCCACTTATATGGCATTAACATCGCAGCGGAGAGAGTGGAGTGGTGCAGGCAGAGACACAGCACAGCCTAGTGCTTAGTCCCAGCTATACCCTGTGCAGGTTGTACCTAGGTCAGATGTTAACCAGAATATTAGCCAGAACACAATGATCTCAATGGAGTCAGCTTTTACGGTTTCATAATATTTGCCACACTCATTAGCACGAATCTATCCAATCTCACAGTATAGCATTGCTACAGTATAATGCTGTACTGTGAGATTGGATTTGAGATACAGTTCCAGTCCAAATTTGGAAACACCTACTCATTCAAGGGTTTTACTATGTCATTCCATATAGGTTATTTCATAGTTTTGATGTCTTCACTATTATTCTACAATGTAGAAAATAGTACAAATAAATAAAAACCCTTGAATGAGTAGGTGTGTCCAAACTCAAATCAAATATCAAATAACATTTTATTTGTCACATACACATGGTGAGCAGATGTTAATGCGAGTGTAGCGAAATGCTTGTGCTTCTAGTTCTGACAGTGCAGTAATAACCAACGAGTAATCTAACCTAACAATTCCACAACTACTACCTTATACACACAAGTGTAAAGGGATAAATAATATGTACGTAAAGATATATGAATAAGTGATTGTACAGAACGGCATAGGCAAGATGCAGTAGATGGTATCGAGTACAGTATATACATATGAGATGAGTAATGTAGGGTATGTAAATATAAAAGTGGCATAGTTTAAAGTGGCTAGTGATACATGTATTACATAAAGATGGCAAGATGCAGTAGATGATATAGAGTACAGTATATACGTATACATTATATTAAGTGGCATTGTTTAAAGTGGCTAGTGATACATTTTTGATCAATTCCCATCAATTTCTATTATTAAAGTGAGCTGGAGTTGAGTCAGTATGTTGGTAGCAGCCACTCAATGTTAGTGGTGGCTGTTTAACAGTCTGATGGCCTTGAGATAGAAGCTATTTTTCAGTCTCTCGGTCCCCGCTTTGATGCACCTGTACTGACCTCGCCTTCTGGATGATAGCGGGGTGAACAGGCAGTGGCTCGGGTGGTTGTTGTCCTTTATGATCTTTATGGCCTTCCTGTAACATCGGGGGGTGTAGGCGTCCTGGAGGGCAGGTGGTTTGCCCCCAGTGATGCGTTGTGCAGACCTCACTACAGAGCCTTCCGGTTGTGGGCGGAGCAGTTGCCGTACCAGGCGGTGATACAGCCCGACAGGATGCCCTCGATTGTGCATCTGTAGAAGTTTGTGAGTGCTTTTGGTGACAAGCCGAATTTCTTCAGCCTCCTGAGGTTGAAGAGGCGCTGCTGCGCCTTCTTCACAATGCTGTCCGTGTGGGTGGACCAATTCAGTTTGTCCGTGATGTGTACGCCGAGGAACTTAAAACTTACTACCCTCTCCACTACTGTCCCGTCCATGTGGATAGGGGGTGCTCCCTCTGCTGTTTCCTGAAGTCCACGATCATCTCCTTTTGTTTTGTTGACGTTGAGTGTGAGATTATTTTCCTGACACCACACTCCGAGGGCCCTCATCTTCTCCCTGTAGGCCGTCTCGTCGTTGTTGGTAATCAAGCTTACCACTGTAGTGTCGTCCGCAAACTTGATGATTGAGTTGGTGGCGTGCATGGCCACGCAGTCGTGGGTGAACAGGGAGTACAGCAGAGGGCTCAGAACACACCCTTGTGGGGCCCCAGTGTTGAGGATCAGCGGGGTGGAGATGTTGTTACCTACCCTCACCACCTGGGGGTGGCCCGTCAGGAAGTCCAGTACCCAGTTGCACAGGGCGGGGTCGAGACCCAGGGTCTCGAGCTTGATGACGAGTTTGGAGGGTACTATGTGTTAAATGCTGAGCTGTAGTCAATGAACAGCATTCTCACGTAGGTATTCCTCTTGTCCAGAGGGTTAGGGTTAGGGCAGTGTGCAGTGTGGTAGCGATTGCGTCGTCTGTGGACCTATTGGGGTGGTAAGCAAATTGGAGTGGGTCTAGGGTGTCAGGTAGGGTGGAGGTGATATGGTCCTTGACTAGTCTCTCAAAGCACTTCATGATGACGGAAGTGAGTGCTACGGGGCGGTAGTCGTTTAGCTCAGTTACCTTAGCGTTCTTGGGAACAGGAACAATGGTGGCCCTCTTGAAGCATGTGGGAATATGTGGGATAAGGATTGATTGAATATGTCCCTAAACACACCAGCCAGCTGGTCTGTGCATGCTCTGAGGACGCGGCTGGGGATGCCGTCTGGGCCTGCAGCCTTGCGAGGGTTAACACGTTTAAATGTTTTACTCACGTCGGCTGCAGGGAAGGAGAGTCCGCAGGTTTTGGTAGCGGGCCGTGTCAGTGGCACTGTATTGTCCTCAAAGCGAGCAAAGAAGTTATTTAGTCTGTCTGGGAGCAAGACATCCTGGTCGGCGACGGGGCTGGTTTCCTTTTTGTAATCCGTGATTGACTGTAGACCCTGCCACATCCCTCGTGTGCCTGAGCCGTTGAATTGCAACTCTATTTTGTCTCTATACTGACGCTTAGCTTGTTTGATTGCCTTGCGGAGGGAATAGCTACACTGTTTGTATTCGTTCATGTTTCGGGTCACCTTGCCCTGGTTAAAAGCAGTGGTTCGCGCTTTCAGTTTTGCGCGAATGCTGCCATCAATCCACGGTTTCTGGTTGGGAATGTTTTTATAATTGCTGTGGGTATGACATTGCCGATGCACTTTCTAATGAACTCGCTCACCGAATCAGCGTATTCGTCAATGTTGTTGTTGGACGCAATACGGAACATATCCCAATCCACATGATCGAAGCAGTCTTGAAGCGTGGAATCAGATTGGTCGGACCAGCGTTGAACAGACCTGAGCACGTGAGCTTCTTGTTTTAGTTTCTGTCTGTAGGCTGGAAGCAACAAAATGGAGCCGTGGTCAGCTTTTCCGAAAGGAGGGCGGGGCAGGGCCTTATATGCGTTGCGGAAGTTAGAATAACAATGATCCAGGGTTTTACCAGCCCTGGTTGCACAATCGATATGCTGATAGAATTTAGGGAGTCTTGTTTTCAGATTAGCCTTGTTAAAATCCCCAGCTACAATGAATGCAGCCTCAGGATATGTGGTTTTCAGTTTACATAGAGCCAAATAAAGTTTGTTCAGGGTCATCAATGTGTCTGCTTGGGGGTGGAATATATACGGCTGTGATTATAATCAAAGAGAATTCCCTTGGTAGATAATGCGGTCGACATGTGATTGTGAGGAATTCTAAGTCAGGTGAACAGAAGGACTTGAGGTCCTGTATGTTGTTATGATCACACCACATCTCATTAATCATAAGGCATACCCCCCCGCCCCTCTTCTTATCAGAAAGATGCTTGTTTCTGTCTGCGCGATGCGTGAAGAAACCAGGTGGCTGTACCGACTCCAATTGCATCTCTCGAGTGAGCCATGTTTCCGTGAAACAAAGAACGTTACAGTCTCTGATGTCTCTCTGGAAGGCAACTCTTGCTCGGATTTCATCAACCTTGTTGTCAAACGACTGGACATTGGCGAGTAGTATGCTAGGGAGTGGAGCGCGATTTGCCCGTCTCCGGAGCCTGACCAGAAGACCGCTTCGTTTGCCCCTTTTACGGCGACGTTGTTTAGGTTCGCTGGCTGGGATCAGATCCATTGTCCTGGGTGGAAGGCAAAACACAGGATCCTCTTCGGGAAAGTCATATTCCTGGTCGTAATGATGTTGAGTTGACGTTGCTCTTATATTCCGTAGTTCCTCTCGACTGTATGTAATAAAACCTAAGATTACCTGGGGTACCAATGTAAGAAATAACACGTAAAAAAAACAAAATACTGCATAGTTTCCTAGGAACGCTAAGCGAGGCGGCCATCTCTGTCTGCGCCGGAAGTACTTTTGACTGGTGCTGTACGTACTGTACATTTATATCCTTACTGTCATATATTCCTCTTACCAATATGTGAGGAACTGAAAGCGTCCCACATTCCCATCCACATCCTGTGGCCTGAGTTTCTTTCCCATTGATTGGTTAGTTGAAGGCCTGTATCAGGATGTCAGGGGGTGGGTGGCAGCCTCATTCTGTCACAGTGTGGACAGACAGTGGTTAGGATACATGCCCTCTCATGACCGTCACACATATCACAGCTCTCAAACTAGGACAAAGTCATGAGACGAGATCAATCCTCAACAATTTAACAAAAGGTAAGGCATTTGCCCTTGTTTTGCATTTGTATTAATCTATGTCCGTTCATCTGGCAGTATCGATCCTCCTATCTCTCTCCCTCTACTCTCTCTCCCTCTATCTCCTATCTCTCTCCTCCTATCTCTCTCCCTCTACTCTCTCTCCCTCTATCTCCTATCTCTCTCCTCCTCTCTCCTTCTAACTCTTTCCCTCTTACCTCTTCTTCTCTCCCCTTTCTCTCTCTCCTATCTCTCTGCCTCTCCTCTCTTTTCTTCTCCCTCTTCCCTTCCTCCTCTCTCCTCCCATCTCTCTCCCTCTTATCTCTTTCTCCCATATCTCTCCCTCTCTTATCTCTCTCCCTCTGCCCTCTCTCTCCCTCTCCTCCAATCTCTCTCCTCTCTCTCCCCACTCACATCATATCTCTCTCCCTCTCCTCTAATACCTCTCCCTCTCCTCTCTCTCCTCCTCTCTCTCCCTGTCCCCTCTCTCTCCCTCTCCTCCTATCTCTCCCCTCTCTCTCCCCTCTCTTATCATATATCTACCCTCTCTCATCAAACCTCTCTCCCTCTCCTCTCTCTCCATCTACTCTAATATCTCTACCTCTCATCTTCTCTCGCCCTCTCCTCTGTCTCCTCTCTCTCTCCTCCTATCTCTCTCCCTCTACTCTCTCTCCTCACATCTCTGTACCTCTCATCGCTCTCCCTCTCTTATCTCTCTCCTCCTCTTCCAACTCTCTCGCTCTCTTCTCTCTCCTCCTATCTCCCCTCTCCTCTTCTTGATTTTCTCCAGTGTTATTTAATGGACTCCTGCTGGCTTTATCTCTCCTAATGAAGCAGCGTGAAGCAACAGTGAGGGGTGTGTGTGTGTGTGTGTGTGTGTGTGTGTGTGTGTGTGTGTGTGTGTGTGTGTGTGTGTGTGTGTGTGTGTGTGTGTGTGTGTGTGTGTGTGTGTGTGTGTGTGTGTGTGTGTGTGCGCGTGCATGCTTGTGTGCATGTGTGTGTGCACGCGTATGCATACATGTGTGTGTGCATGCGTGTGTGTGTGTGAGGTAGCATTGAGGGTCCTGGTTACACAGCATGTTGTTATAAATGTGTACCTCAGAGCACCAGCAGCACTTCTCTGCTAAGGCCTGTTCTGACTGTTCACTCCCAGAGCCACTCATTTCCTCCTCTCCTCTCTCCCTCCCCGGGATACCTCTTTCTGGTGGATGCATCATGGCTGCATCCTTCCTGAGCTGTGCTGCTTAGGGCTGGCTACATGACACGTCCAGTAATGATAGGTGGTGATGGGGTGGGGGATGTGGTGAGGAGGGATGGATATGTAGAGGCTGACAGGGAGAGAGGGTGACAGGGAGGGTGGTTTACAAAAGGGTTTTCTGGGAAGGGTGACATATTCTAAGCTTTTGACATGGGTCAATTGACATGGCAGTCTCTGTCGTATCAATTTACAGGACAAGTGTTTCAGGGACATACTGTAGGTAAGGAGGCCCATGTCCAGGCAGCCATAGATGAGAGAAGTGGGAAACTAGAGGACAAGGCACTGTTATTGTTGAGTAAGTGTGCCTTACATGTTTTTCATGCCTAAAGGGGGTTGTAGCTCTTCCGTCGCTCTCGCTTTCTCATTTTTCTCTTTCTCTTTCTCTCCGTCTCTGTCTCTCGCTCTCTCTTTGTACTTTTACCCAATCAAGCCTAAGGGCATCACATCAAATTGATATTACAGTAAGTGAAAGGCTGTTTGGTTTGACCCGATGGCAGGTGCTGAGTTATTTGTAAGTGGTACTCTAACTGATAGGATCCAGTCCGTTTTGTGTTGTCTGGTTGATTTGCTCTGACTGCTGTCATATCTCTATTGTAGATAGTGTGCTTCTCTCTGTTCATAATGTGAACAGCAATGGGCTCTTGCTCTGTGGATGGGCTGTTAACACAACAGGGTGAGTCGTGCCTGGCCGTGCAGTCATGAGTGAACAGGGAGTACAGGAGGGGACTGAACACTCACCCCTGAGGGGCCCCCGAGTTGAGGATCATTGGGGCGGATGTGTTGTTACCTACCCTTACCACCTGGAGGCGGCCCATCAGGAAGTCCAGGATCCAGTTGCAGAGGGATGTGTTTTGTCCCAGGGTCCTTAGCTTAGTGATGAGCTTCAAGGACACTTTGGTGTTGAACGCTGAGCTGTAGTCAATGAATAGCATTCTCACATAGGTGTTACTTTCGTCCAGGTGGGAAAGGGCAGTGTGGAGTGCAATAGAGATTGCATCATCTGCAAATCTGTTGGGGCGGTATGCAAATTGAGTGGGTCTAGGGTTTCTGGGATAATGGTGTTGTGAGCCATGACCAGCCTTTCAAAGCACTTCATGGCTACAGACTTGAGTGCTACGGGTCGGTAGTCATTTAGGCAGGTTACATTAGTGTTCTTGGGCACAGAGATTATGGTGGTCTGCTTGAAATATGCTGGTATTACCGACTTCGACAGGGAGAGGTTGAAAATGTCAGTGATAACACTTGCCAGTTGGTCAGCGCATGCTCTGAGTACATGTCCTGGTAATCCATCTGGCCATGTGGCCTTGTGAATGTTGACCTGTTTAACCTCTACAGAGTACCTAACCCGGATCCGGGAGCACCCCCCACACCCCCCACACTGATTAGCATCGCTAGCATAGCGTCACAATTAAATAGTAGCATCTAAATATCATTAAATCACAAGTCCAAGACACCCAATGAAAGACACAGATCTTGTGAATAAAACCACCATTTCAGATTTTTTAAATGTTTTACAGGGAAGACACAATATGTAAATCTATTAGCTAAACACGTTAGCAAAATGACACCATTTTCTTACTCCAACAGTTTCTTACTCCATCAGGTGCTATCACCAATTCGGCTAAACTAAGATATTGATAGCCACTAACCAACAAAAAAATTCTTAAGATGACAGTCTGATAACATAGTTTTTTTTTTTTAAATGTGCATTTTTCAGGTATAAATCACAGTTCTACATTGCAGCTGCAATCTGATATAGTGCTGATGCAGCTAGAACAATTACAGAGACCAACGTTATATAACTAATTACTTGTCTTAAAACATTTCAGAAAAAATACACAGCGTACAGACATTGAAAGCCCAACATCTGGTGAATCCAAACAATATTTCAGATTTTTTAAATGTTTTATAGCGAAATTAGCATAACTAGCTAATTAGCATAACCAGGCCAGCCAAAACCAGCTGGACGCGCGCGACCAGTTCACATGCACGACAGATATATGAAATAACATCGTAAATTGGGTCTTACTATTGCTGGTCTTTCATCAGAATGTTGATCAAGGTGTCCTTAGTCCTGATGAGTCGTTCAATCCATTCACAATGGCAACTTCCCCTCTTCATTTAGCCTGGGTACTGGTCGACTGGCACGGTCCATGTCCAAAGTTAAAAAACTCAAAGAACGGAACACGGCAAAACTCCCGAAAAAATTCTAATAATCTGATTAAACTATATTGAAAAAACATACATTACGGTGATATGGTCACATGTATCAAACAAACTTCGACACGGAGATAGTTTTCATCCGTAACGTCAGCATAACAAAAGACAATGCCACCTCTGAAAACGCGCATCTCAGAAACCGGAAGTTGTCGGTCACGCTAAAGAAATAGGTCTTATTTCACGTCAGTACAAGATAAACAAAAAATTTCTCCTCTGACGTCTTCCAGACACCCAGAGGAAGAAGAAGGAAGTGTCATTCGGGTCATAGGTCGCGTGACCATATATAGGCAGAGCTTTGAAGCGAGCATACACATCTTGCAATCTTTTTCTGGCTCAGGGAAAGTGCTGTGAAATGACCTGTGTTTGACTCAGAGACTCAATTGGAACGGTTTTAGAAACCATAGCTTGTTTTCTATCCAATGCTATATGGTTATATGCATATAGTAACAGCAATAATTGAATAAGAGGCAGTTTAGTCTGTAGCGGCAATTATGCTAATGCGAAACAGCACCCCCTGTATTCTCAAGAAGTTAAAGGTCTTACTCACATCGGCTGCGGAAAGCGTGATCACACAGTCGTCCGGAACAGCTGATGCTTTCATGCATGTTTCAGTGTTACTTGCCTCGAAGCGAGCACAGAAGTAATTTAGCTAGTCTGGTAGGCTCGTGTCACTGGGCAGCTCTCAGCTGTGCTTCCCTTTGTAGTCTGTAATAGTTTGCAAATTCTGCCACATCTGACGAGCGTCGGAGCCGGTGTAGTACGATTCAATTGTAGTCCTGTATTGATGCTTTGCCTGTTTGATGGTTCATCGGAGGGCATAGTGGGATTTCTTATAAGCTTCCGGGTTAGAGTCCCGCTCCTTGAAAGCGGCAGCTGTACCCTTTACCTCAGTGCGGATGTTGCCTATCATCCATGGCTTCTGGTTGGGGTATGTACGTACAGTCACTGTGGGGACGACGTCATCAATGCTCTTATTGATAAAGCCAGTGACTTATGTGGTGTACTCCTCAATGCCTTCAGATGAATCCCGGAACATCTCAGTCTGTGCTAGCAAAACAGTCCTGTAGTTTAGCATCTGCTTCATCTGACCACTTTTTTATTGACCGAGTCACTGGTACTTCCTGCTTTAATATTTGCTTGTGAGGAGGAATCAGGAGGATAGAATGATCAGATTTGCCAGATGGAGGGCGAGGGAGAGCTTTGTACATGTCTCTGTGTGTGGAGTAAAGATGGTCTAGAGTTTTTTTTCTCCCTCTGGTTGCACATTTAACATGCTGGTAGAAATTTGGTAAAACGTATTTAAGTTTCCCTGCATTAAATTTTTTCCTGTTTGCTTATGGCGGTATTCGGCTCATTGAGTGCGGTCTTAGTGCCAGCATTGGTCTGTGGTGGTATGTAGACAGCTACGAAAAATATAGATAAACTCTCTAGGTAGATAGTGTGGTCTACAGCTTATCATGAGATACTCTAACTCAGGCGAGCAAACTTTGAGACTTCCTTAGATATTGTGCCCCAGCTGTTGTTTACAAATAGACCTCCACCCCTTGTCTTGCCAGAGACTGCTGTTCTATCCTGCCGATATAATGTATAACCCACTTAGCTGTATGTTATTCACGTTGTCGTTCAGCCACAATTTGGTGAAACATAAGATATTACTGTTTTTAATGTTCCGTTGGTAGGATATACTCGCTTTTAGTTCGTCCAATTTATTTTCCAGCGGTTGTATATTGGCCAATAGTACCGATGGCAAAGGCAGAGTAGCCACTCGTCGGCAATCCTCACAAGGCATCCGGATCTCCTTCCGCGATAACGTTTCCTTCTCTTTCTCCTGTGACTGACGGGGATGAGGGCCTGTTCGGGTGTCTGGACTAAATCCCCCTCGTCCAACTCATTAAAGAGTCATTCTACGTCCAGTTCAAGGTGAGTAATCACTGTTCTGATGTCCAGAAGCTCTTTTCGGTCACAAGACACGGTGGCAGAAACATTATGTCCAAATTAAGTTACAAATAATGCTATAAAATATACACAATAGCACAATTGGTTACGGGATCGAAAAATGGCAGCCATCTCCTTCGGCGCCATTCTTCTGGATTCAAGTCTAAGTGGTTATTTACTGTAAATACTGGAGGGTTCATCATATGCTAATCCTACTCAGGATGAAGAATCAGTGTCTTTATAGTGAGTGGGGAATGATCTCTTGGTGTAATGAATATGTTGGGAGACAGATGCTGATTTCAAACACAGGGCGCACAGGTGTTTATTGTAAAGGACCACAGGAGGAGGAAGGTAGCTGGGTCCAGGGACAGGCAGAAGGTCATACACAGGGAGTCTGAGCAGGTAACAGTACAGGCAGGGGAAAGGCTAATGACGTAGTCCGGGAGATCAGGCAAGAGTTTGATGACAGGAATAGTCAAAAAGGCGTCGTAGGTGAGGATGGCCAAAAACTATAATACATGGGTGGACTAATACGGGAAATGAACAGAGCTCCGAATAGAACATGTAACAAAAACAAACAATACCTCACAATGATGTGGTGCAAGGAACTGAACTACTGTAAATAGTGTGTGTAAATGACCTACAGGTGTGTAAACAGGTGATCAGAATTCCAGTGATTGGGATCTGGAGAGTGAGCTGCATTCCGGAATATATATGTGTTTGTGAGCTGGAAAGTAAGCTGGGAAGTGAGCTGCGTTCAGAGGATCTACGTGTTTGAGATTGTGAGTTGGATGCAGATGTTACAGTACCCCCCCCTCCACGGGCGGCTCTTTACGGCGTAGGAAGCTGAGCACGGGGACGCGTTCAGGGGATCTACGTGTTTGAGAGTGTGAGTTGGAAGCAGTTGTTACACTTGGTTGTATTCTTTTGACAACTCTTTTATATTCCTGTATTTTATTCCCCTCTGTGTATTTTCCACTGTGAGTTATTATCATTTTAATGTCCCTCAATGTATTTATTTCTCAGTTTCCTTATAGGTACACCTCTTCATTCTCACTCAAGTCATTCAGGCATTGTCTTGTACTACATTTCCTCTCTCTCTCTCCCCCTCCCTCTCTCTCTCTCATCTCTCTCTCCATCTACTTTCTCTCTCTCACTCTCAGATGAATAAACAAGAGGGCTGTTGTTGTTTAGGTCGGCTGGGCTGCAAGTGAGGTGGAAGTGGATCTAGGTACACAGCCTGAAACACTAACAAAATAGTCAATGGACAGACACAAATTGGCAGTTGTGTTTTATCAACCCTCTTCCCAATCTTATTGCCTTTAGAGGGCACTTGATAGAGAGCATATTACTTTGACAATTAGATTCAGATGCAATACTTTATTTCCATACCAACAGAAGTTGTTAGGAATTCAACTTAGAGTATCCAATTAAAAACAGTGACAAATGTTACACATGCAGTCATATTGCATAGCTTATACATACATTAGACACAGTACACATGCTCTAAAAGTTTATCTGCAATATAAATATGGTCCTTGCAATTACATCCACTCTGTTTCAATGTCTTACAAGTGATTCCCACTGTCACATAGAACGCTACCAGCTGATAATAACACACAGTCCCTCTCCACTCCTTCCCTTCCTCTGTATTATACTGTATATGAATCCTTTGGAAGGTTCTATATGACCGTTTACAGCCTTGGCACAGCACCCAGGGCTAAGATGACATTCACAGACAAACAGAAAGTGTACCTGTGTTCCAAATGGCACCCTATTCCTTATATGGTGCACTACTGTTGATCAGAGCCCTGTTACTGTATATGGGCCCCTGACATAGTGCACTACATAGAGATTAGGGTGCCATTTGGGACAGAGGCAGTGTCTGTGCTGTAGCCAGGGGATGTGCTGTACAGTATAACTCTATGGGGCCATCATAAAGTGATTAGCGATACGACCTGGGGTCAAAAGGTGAAATAGGGGTGGTTATATTTGTCGTGTTTCACTGGTCAGATATGTACAAGTGGGTAACCTGTACAAGTGTGAGGTGTAAAATTGAAATGTGTTTTTTTGCATATCACAACTCCCTCTGAGACATCCTCAGAGAGTGGGGTCACGGCCAGGGATAAGACATTATTGACGGCGACCCTGGAGCAAATAGGGTTAAGGGCAGATGGACACATTTTCACCTTGTCGGCTCGTGGATTCGGTTACTGGCCCAACACTTTAACTGCTAGGCTACCTGTGTGTGCGTGTGCGTGTGTTCGTTCGTTCGTTACTGTGTGTGGGTTGTGTACAGCTGTTGAATGCTAGTCAGTCAGTTGGCGTTTGCTCAGCCTTCTAACCTTGGGGTCAGCCCTGCTCTAGTGTAAATTTGCTTAATCAGTGCCTTCAGAAAGTATCTATACCCCTTGACTTATTCCACATTTTGTTGTTGCAGCTTGAATTCAAAATTGATTAAATATTTTTTTCTACACACAATAAATATCTCATTTACATAAGTATTCACACCCCTGAGTCAATACTTTGTAGAACTAACTTACAGTTGTGAGTCTTTCTGGGTAAGCCTCAAAGAGCTTTCAACACCTGGTTGGAGCAACATTTGCCCGTTCTTCTTTTCAAAAATGTTTAAGCTCTGTCAAATTGGTTGTTGACCATTGCTCAACAATCATGTTCAGGTCTTGCCATAGATTTTCAAGTAGATTTAAGCCAAAACTGTAACTCGGAACGTTCAGTGTCTTCTTGGTAAGCTACTCCAGTGTGGATTTGACCTTGTGTTTTAGGTTATTGACCTGCTGAAGATGAAATCATCTCCCAGTGTCTGGTGGAAAGCAAACTGTTCTAGGTTTTCCTCTAGGATTTTACCTGTGCTTAGCTCCATTCTGTTTATTTTTTATCATGAAAAACTCACCAGTCCTTAACGATGAAAAGCAGACCCATAACATGATGCAGCCACCAGTATGCTTGAAAATATGTAGAGTGATACTCAGTAATGTGTTGCATTGGATTTGCCCCAAACATCAGATTTTCTATTCAGGACAAAAAGTGAATTGCTTTGCCACATTTTTTTGTAGTATTACTTTAGTGCCTTGTTGCAAACACGATGCATTATTTTGAATATTTTATTTTGTACACTCTGTCAATTATGTTAGTATTTTGGAGTAAGTACAATGTTGTTGATCCATCGCCAGTTGTCTCTTATCATAAACTCTGTAACTGTTTTAAAGTAATTTATATCCCTGAGCGGTTTCCTTCCTCCCCGTCCACTGAGTTCGGAAGGACGCATGTATCTTCATAGTGACTTGTTACATTGATACACCACCCAAAGTTTAATAACATCACCATGCTCAAAGGAATATTCAATGTCTGCTTTTTTTGCACCATCTACCATTAGGTGCTCTTCTTTGTGAGGCATTAGAAAACCTCCTTTGTCTTTCGGTTGAATCTGTGTTTGAAATTCACTGCTCAACTGAGGGACATAACAGATAATTGTGTGTGGGGGGTACATGTGGGGGGTACAGCGATGAGGTAGTCATTAAAGAATCATGTTAACCACTATTACTGCACACAGAGTGAGTCCATGCAACTTCTTACGTGACTTTTTTTAATTAAGGAATGTTTTACTTCTGAACTTATTTAGGCTTGCAATAACAAAGGAATTTAATACTTATTGACTGAAAACGTCAGATTTTCATTTTTAATTAATTTGTAAAAATGTTGAGAAACATAATTCCACATTATGGTGTATTGTGTTTAGGCCAGTGACCAAAACACCTCTATTTAATCGATTTTAAATTCAGGCTGTAACATAACAAATTGTGGAAAAAGTCAAGCAGTGTGAATACTTTCCGAAGGCACTGTAATTGCAGTGAAATTGTTATTAACTTTTATTTCATCAGGGGAGACCAATTGAGACCACGGTCTCATTTTCAATGGTGCCCTGAGGACATAAAATAAAATATAAAACTACAAGATATAATAAGAGGTACATTACATTAGAACATCACAGGCATCGTAAACAAATTATTTAAGTCAATCAATTAAAACAATTGCACACCTCAGAGAACTCATTTATCAACGGGGTTTTAAACTGTCCTAGTGGCACCAGGGAATCCAAATGTAATGAATTTTGTAAGTGATTCCAAAAATGTGAAGTGTTAAAACTAAAGGTGTATTTACCGGTTCGGTAGAAATCCGGGGAATGTCAAGAGTTAACCAACCCTGTGAACAAGTATCTCATGTTTTTGTACTTTAACAACAAAGTTAGGTATAGTAGCGCTTTTGTAAATAAAAGGAGTAATGAAGTGACCTATGGTACTTTAAAGAGGACCAGACAACCTTTTGATACAGGATGCAGTGATGCGTATTAAAACTATTACCTGTGATGAAGCGAAGGGCGCTATGGTAGACGGTATCTAAAGGTTAAGAGTAGTGGCTGCTGCAATCCCATAATTTATAAGCGGGAACATGCTCGATGAAAGAACCATCAAATGCATAAATGTGTAAGCCATCTGAAATATTTCTACGAGAATTGGAAAACAGCATGCATTTAGTTTTTTTTCTGAATTATGTCCCAATTTTAAATCAACAAGGACTTTCTGAAAGGCAACAAAATCAGATTGCTGCTCCAACATAGGCTGGTCAGCAGTAGGGTCAATAGCGTGCATAACAGTGTCATCTGTATACAGATGAATGTTACAGGTTTTTGCAGATACACCAATATTATTTATATAAATAGTAAAGAGGACAGGTCCCAAAATCAACCAATGTGGGTTATTTATTTATTACCCCCTTTTCATGGTAGGACTCGGGAGAGGGAAAGGTCGAGAGCCGTGCGTCCCACGAAACACAACCCAACCAAGCCTCACTGCTTCTTGACACAATGCCCACTTAACCCGGCAGCCAGCCGCACCAATGTGTCGGAGCAAAAGCAGTGCGGCTTGGCTGGGTTGTGTTTCAAAGGATGGGAGTTGCAGCGATGGGACAAGACTGTAACTACCAATTGGGGAGTAAAAGGGGTAAAAACATTTTTTTTAAAGTTCTTAGCTGAGAGTTTGCCAATGATTCTAATATTTTTGCAAGGTAAGATACACTACATGACCAAAAGTATGTGGACATCTGCTCGTCAAACATCTCATTCCAAAATCATGGGCATTTATATGGAGTTGGTCCCCTCTTTGGTGCTATAACAACCTCCAGACTTCTGGAAAGCTTTCCACTAAATGTTGGAACATTGCTGCTGGGACTTGCTTCCATTCAGCCACAAGAGCATTAGTGAGGTCGGGCACTGATGTTGGGCGATTAGGCCTGGCTTGCAGTTGGTGTTCCAATTCATCCCAAAGGTGTTCGATGGGGTTGAGGTCAGGGTTCTGTGCAGGTCAGTCAAGTTCTTCTACACTGATCTCGACAAACCATTTCTGTATGAACCTCGCTTTGTGCACGGGAGCATTGTCATGCTGAAACAGGAAAGGGCCTTCCCCAAACTGTTGCCACAAAGTTGAAAGCACAGAATCGTCTACAATGTCGTTGTATGCTGTAGTGTTAAGATTTCCCTTCACTGGAACTAAGGGGCCTAGCCCAAACCATGAAAAACAGCCCCAGACCATTATTCCTCCTCCACCAAATTTTATAGTTGGCACTATGCATTAGTGCAGACTGTGTTCTTCTGGCATCCGCCAAACTCAGATTCATCTGTTGGACTGCCAGATGGTGAAGCGTGATTCATCACTCCAGAGAATGCATTTCCAAAGCTGCAGAGTCCAATGGCAGCGAGTTTTACACCACTCTAGCTGACGCTTGGCATTGCGCATGGTTATCTTAGGCTTGTTTGCGGCTGCTCCGCCATGGAAACACATTTCATGAAGTTCCCAACGAACAGTTCTTGCGCAGACGTTGCTTCCAGAGGCAATTTGGAACTCGGCAGTGAGTGTTGCATCCGAGGACAGACGATTTTTACGCGTTACGCGCTTCAGCACTCGCCAGTCCCATTCTGTGAGCTTGTGTGGCCTACTACTTTGTGGCTGAGCCGTTCTTGCTCCTAGACATCTCAATTTCACAATAACAGTACGTACAGTTGACGGGGGCAGCTCTAGCAGGGCAGAAATTTGACCAACTGACTTGTTGCAAAGGTGGCATCCAATGACTCTGCCACGTTGAAAGTCACTGAGCTCTTCAGTAAGGCCATTCTACTGCCAGTGTTTGTATATGAAGATTGCATGGCTGTGTGCTCAATTTTATACACCTGTCACCAACGGGTGTGGCTGAACTAGCCAAATCCACTAATTTGAAAGGGTGTCCACATACTTTTGTATATATAGTGTAGTTTACAATTTGGCCGGTAATTATCTAGGTCAGAAGGATCTCCATCTTTGTAAAGTGTGACATGTGCCACCTTCTAGATCTTAGGGATAGCACCTGAAGCTATTGTTAATAGGGATGCATGATATATCGGTGAACATATCGGAATCTGCCGATATGAACTAAAAATGCCAACATTGGTATTGGCCCGATGTCTAGTTTAACGCCGATGTGAAAAACCGATGTCAAACTGACGTGCATACCTATATAACATTGGCGTAAAGACGCCACGTAATATTTTGCGCTACACGTGCAACACAGCATTCCTAACCTAGCCCACGTCTGCTGTGTGGATCGAGCAGTCAACAAGTCGAGCAGTCATTTGAAAGAGTAAGAACATTTCAGCGAGACAACTCGAAGGCGAAATCCATTAACGCCAAGATAATGGAATTCATTGCACTTGACAATCAACCGTTCTCTGTCGTGGGTGATGTTGGCTTCCGCGAATGGTCGAGCATCGGTACACACTAACTTTAACAAGTGCGCTATTGTTCAGATGTTGCCCTACCGGAGCTACACACAATTGCTTCACGACATACAATGGAACACCGTTTGGGTATTTGTGTGTCAAAAAAGATATGTCAAATAACACTATTTGACACGTTAAATAAGCTTTTAATTTGAAACGTCAAATAACACAGTTCTATTATAGAATGTTGTGTATTCTGAATTTGCACGTGCAAGCCAAGCGCCACCACTGCTATCAGTAGCACTGTCAAAGCTGTACAAAAAAGTCTGCAAACAAGCAAACACCAGCCACGAACGATGTGTTTACAATGCTAATAAAGCATTATTTGTTCGACCATAACTTATCGGGTACTGTAGCTAGCTAGCTTTAGCTTGGTACCTAGATAGAACGAATACAACCAGCCTGAAAACAATGACCAGTAGAAACTGCAGTCCTTTTCATTATTCTTAGCAATGATTTAGGAATCCTTGTGAGTAAGTATTAGCTAGGTAGCCACTTGTTGTTCGCCTATTGAAATTTAACGTCAGTTCATGAAAATACATAGCTAGCCAGCTACTTAACCCTGTTGCCCAAAGCTAACATTATAAGCAGCCAGCTAGCTTCATCTAGCTAGTGAGGCTCGACCTGACTGGGTTATGTGTTGTGATGCTTGCCACAATAAGGATTAGGCACAACAGTGGAATTTGATTTAGAATAGATAATGATAAAAAAGGTTGAAATGTGAAGCAATGAAACGGGGTATCAGTCTACTCTGTGACACCCACAGAACACAACTGTGAAGAGTTTACGCAAATATTAGTGTTGTAGCTCTTATTGCAAGACTGTGACTGTGTGAAATCCCCACCCCAGTCAGCCTATTGTGTGTATTGACATTCATATTGCGTTATACAGCTTTACCTAAGGGTTGGGGATCAATGAAATGGGGTAACAGTCTACTCAATACCTAATATATTTTTTCCCAACTTCCAAAACTATGAAATAGCACATATAGAATCATGTAGTAACCAAAAAAGTGTTAAACAAATCCAAATAGATTTTAGATTTTAGATTCATCAAACTAGCCACCCTTTGCCTTGATGACAGCTTTACACACTCTTGGCACTATCTCAACCAGCTTCAATCAAATGGCTACCCAGACTATTTGCATTGCCCCCCTTCCCCCTCTTTTACACTGCTGCTACTCTCTGTTTTTGTTATTTATGCAAAGTCACTTTATGAACTCTACCTACAAGTACATATTGCCTCGACTGGCCGGTGCCCCCGCACGTTGACCCTGTACCAGTACCCCCCTGTATATAGTCTCGCTATCGTTATTTTATTGCTGCTCTTTAATGTTACTTTTATTTCTTATTCTTATCATAATTTTTTTTCATTTGACTTGAGGAATGCTTTTCCAACAGTCTTGAAGGAGTTCCCACATATGCTGAGCACTTGGCTGCGTTTCCTTCACACTGCGGTCCGTATCATCTTAAACCATCTCTATTGGTGTTGAGGTCAGGTGACCTCAACACAAGGCTTATATCGACGTCCTCAGGACCTTTTCAAACGTCTGAAATCGACGTCTCTTTCATGTGACCAGCCTGAATAGAGAGCAGCTCTATAAATGATCACTTAAGGACATTTTTTAACGAAAGTAAAGGACAGTAATGTTACGAGTAAAGTAGGAAGCCCAGGTTTCAATAGGCAATAAGATATTAATGTGTCATGGAAGGAGTGTGGGTACTTGGCCTGGCAAAGCCGTTTTATGCGCTGACTGAATGGCAGCTGATCATTTAGAGTTTTTTACGCCGCTGGTCTCGGGAAGAAATGATGTCCTCATAAAGAAGTAAAAATGTACCTGACACTGAGAGAAGACCGAAACACTCAATGTGGTCTGGAGACTGGACTTGAGTACTACAACACTGCATATAGCTACAGTAATATCATCTCTCTCTCTCAACACTTTCTATTACTTCCTGAACTTCGATTTGGTGTAACTTACTGACTACTTTCTTTCTCTCTCTCTCTTTCTCTGTTTGTTCTTCCTCCTCTCCCCAGGCAGAACACTGGGCCAAGGTTCTCTAGGCTCGGAAGAGAGCAGAGCAGTGTTTACTCTAAGCATTGATTGCTACAGTTCAATAACCAAACAGATCTTTAGCCTTGAGGAGAAAGTTGACCAGTTGGTCTGCTCTTATGCAAAGATGAATGGACAGGTTTTAGCCTCCTTTAGAAATGTGCTAACAGTGTGTGTCTCTAGCATTAGAACAGATTGTTACAGTGACTAACTCCCAACAGTCAGCTTCTCTGAGTGTTGTAAATATTGACCTGGTTTCGGAGGATAAAGTCATGTTCCCACTGTATTTGTGTGTAGAGTGTGTTTCTATCTGTGTGTAGAGTGTGTGATGATGTGTATTGTAATGTGTGTTGGTGTGTGTGTGCGGTGTGTGCGGTGTGTGTGATGTCAGCCCGAGCAGAGCAGAGCCACATCTAAGCGTGTGCAGCGAGAGAGCGGCTGGCTGATCTGGCCAGCTGAACCAAGGGGAATTAGACTGTGGCTCATTACCTGGGAGCCTGTTCGGTTCACACTGTGGTGATTTTCCTCATGACTGAGTCTGGGCCTGACCGCCACCGGAGGGAGAGGATAACGGGTGTGTGTGTTTATGGGGGGGCTAAATGACACCTTTTGATGTCATTTAGCCCTGTATTATCTGACTGACATGGCCAGAAACCCTCATTTGGGGATTTTTCCAATCTTCTCCGTTCCTGCCCATTTTTCTCCAGTGGAATTAATTTCTGGCAGCCAGAAAAATGCGATACGTTGAGCTTCTTTACAGAACAGTTTAATTTTGCTGAATGGCATAAATTATTGTACAAGTCAAGAACACACACACACACACACACACACACTAGTTCATTTATTTACACTCCCTGTTTTTGTGCTAGAGTCTGATACTTGCTGTCCCTGGCACCAGCAGCAGCAGCTACACCCCTTTTATAGCCATTGTAAAGATATGCTACTCACTCAGTTGTTGCAGTCTTAGACACAGAGATCCTTTGGGGACCAAGCTATCTCTGTGTGCTCTCTTGCCAACTCATGCTCATTGTCGTGCCCAACATGACAGTGACCATGGGAGTTAGTTGCACTGCACAAACATATCTGGGATCTGGTTAAGAGGGATTGAGGAGCTCGATGCAGGTTCCATCTGCCAACAAGGAGACTAGGGGTATATCATAGAATATCTGTTGGCAACACAGGGAGACTAGAGGTATATCATAGAATATCTGTTGGCAACACAGGGAGACTAGAGGTATATCATAGAATATCTGTTGGCAACACAGGGAGACTAGAGGTATATCATAGAATATCTGTTGGCAACACAGGGAGACTAGAGGTATATCATAGAATATCTGTTGGCAACACAGGGAGACTAGAGGTATATCATAGAATATCTGTTGGCAACACAGGGAGACTAGAGGTATATCAGAGAATATCTGTTGGCAACACAGGGAGACTAGAGGTATATCATAGAATATCTGTTGGCAACACAGGGAGACTAGAGGTATATCATAGAATATCTGTTGGCAACACAGGGAGACTAGAGGTATATCATAGAATATCTGTTGGCAACACAGGGAGACTAGAGGTATATCAGAGAATATCTGTTGGCAACACAGGGAGACTAGAGGTATATCATAGAATATCTGTTGGCAACACAGGGAGACTAGAGGTATATCAGAGAATATCTGTTGCCTATACAGACAAGGAACGTGCCACTCTGGTATATCTTTCCTATTTGTGGTTGCTCATCTGATGTGTCAGCTTTTGCTGGTTTATAAACACTAACACTCCACTGTGCCCAAGGCTTGAATCTGTCTGCTTCTGTATTAACTTTACCAGTATGCCAGTCAGCCTGTCTCTATGACTTATCGTGCCCTCCTAGTGGTGAGTGACAGTACTTCATCATGTTGTCCACAGTTCCAGGTGCAGGCGTGTGATACACTCGATGGAACACTTTGAATTGTTTTGTCACCTCCTGGAAAGTGGCTGCACTCAAGCGTTTATGACATCCTCCTCTAAAATCTATTATCCCAGCATGCCACACTTCAGGAAACTCATTATCCCATCATCACCCATATCTCCGCCCGCTGCAGATTGAAACACAGGGTGAATGTGCCCACTCTGCACTTAATTAGGCTGCTTTGCCAAGCGTTTTGTCTGAAACAAATACCGGCCCACCATGCTACCCAGCACAATTATCTCCATGTTATATGGAATATCTTTCTAGTTGAGTTTTTGAGTTTTTTGTGTTTTTGTTGTTAAATCTCCTCCAAAGCTACCATGTTCATTCGTAGACACAGCACAGCTAGTGGATGCTGCCCACTCACTGGCTACCGCATTGTTACATCGGGAATTGTTACCCATAACATTGTGTAACTCGATACAGCCAAGCATTGGCTTGGCAGGTCTTAAGATCTTTCTATATGTGGCTCTGACAGGCAGTTATTGTATAAGGACTCATAATGAACTGCGACTGACCAGCAAAGGTAGCTACGGGACTCCCCCCCCCCCGACACCTTTGTCCTTACCCTTTACCTTTTTGTCCCTTTCTCTTTGTATCTAATCTATTTCCCTCCTCTCCCTCTCTTTGCCATCCAGTGGCTAATGACAACGAGAGGGAGAGCCCTTCGAGGATTGGAAGAGTGGAGAATAGATAATTGACCTGGGCTGGAGATGAGATACAGTGCCTTCAGAAAATATTCACACCGCTTGACTTCTCTACATTTTGTTGTGTTACAGCCTGAATTTAAAATGTATTAAATGTAGATTTTGTTTACTGGGAGGAGACGTCATCAGAGCGTGTAACAGGACACTACTGTCTACACTCGGTTTGTTGTTCACATTCAAACTTTTTCATTAAATCGATTTTAATCCGAACTAAAGTTTTGTTACTAAGGATTCCACAACGCGGTTAGCCTTTACGGCTGGGACTGCAAGTTTTTGTTCCTTTTTTTCCCCCGTGGATTCCGCGAGTGCTGGCTGGCTGTACTACAGACACCTGTTGTCGTCGTGGAAAAGACTCATTGTTATCTTTTCGTAAAACAACTGGTTGCAGTACAGAGCCAATCTGGATACCAAGCAGATCCTGAGGGAAATCAACGAGTACCAACAGCTTAACGCTATGGAGGAAAAACATATTCCTTTGTGGAAAGATCCGACCACCTCACAAAATAACTTTAACCCGACAAAAAAATGAAAAACATGAATCTACAGACACGGACAATTTACTGACCATTGAGGTATAGGCTAGTGCTCTGACTGGAATTCATACAACAATGGAAAAGTTGTGAGAGGCGGTTGCAGGGCTGAGGGGGAGTTTGGAGTTCAGCCAGAGTGAAATTCTCAAGCTCCAAAGATAAAACAAGACACTCACAGCCAAGGTAAAAATACACAATTCCAACATGGATTGTCTTCTCAGGGTAAACAGGGTGATGGAGACGCTACTAGACATACAATAATCCAGAGGGCGCGATCAGAGAATTCATGAAATCCGCATTGAAACCACCTATGGAGACTGTAAACAAGGTGGCTTTCCATCGAGTACACAGACTTGGAGCTCCGAGCGACAAGACCAAGGGTCCCCGAC
This sequence comes from Salvelinus fontinalis, assembly GCF_029448725.1. Lineage (NCBI taxonomy): Eukaryota > Metazoa > Chordata > Actinopteri > Salmoniformes > Salmonidae > Salvelinus > Salvelinus fontinalis. The sequence goes on along the minus strand of NC_074683.1, from coordinate 27,341,715 downwards.
CGATCATCGCAAAATTTGAACACTACCAACAAAAGGAGCTGATCAAAAGCAGAGGAAGGGAGCTTAAAGGGACCAAATTCGGTCTCAATGACCAATTTCCAAAGGAAATAAACGAACGTCATAAGAGACTGTATCCGGTACAAAGACAACAAAGGATGGATGGTAGGCATGCCTTTATCATTGTGAACAAACTCTTTATAGATGGACAGCTATTCCGAGACAGCTCCATAACACCGTGGCTGTACTAAATTCTTCAGGGACTTCAGGTTACGAAAAAAAGAAGGTATGGGAAATGTTTAAAATATCTGAACATTATGAAGTGGATATGAGCACACACGTACTCAACTACATGCTTGCTTACACATACGGACTTACACACACACACACACACACACACACACACACACACACACACACACACACACACACACACACACACACACACACACACACACACACACACACACACACACACACACACACACACACACACAAAGACAATCACAAAGACAGGTGAAACAGATCAGGGCGTGACACACTCCACATTTTCATGCATAGTGGTGGCTGCATCATGTTATAGTCTGCTTGTAATCTTTAAGGACTGAGGAGTTTTTCAGGATAAAGAAATACATGGAATAGAGCTCAGGAATAGAGCACAGGCAAAATCCTAGAGGAAAACATGGTTGTCTGCTTTCCACCAGACACTTGGAGATGAATTCACCTTTGAGCAGGATGATAACCTGTAACACGAGGCCAAATCTACGCTGAAGTTGATTTCCAAGAAATTCCTGAGTGGCCGAGTTACAGTTTTGACGTAAATCTACTTGAAAATCTATGGCAAGACCTGTCAACGGTTGTCTAGCAATGATCAACAACCAATTTGACAGAGCTTGAAGATTTTTTAAAGAATAATGTGCAAATATTCCACAATCCAGGTGTGTAAAGATTTTTTATTATATTTTTTTATTTCACCTTTATTTAACTTGGTAGGGCAGTTGAGAACAAGCTCTCATTTACAACTGTGACCTGGCCAAGATAAAGCAAAGCGGTGTGACAAAAAACAACAACACAGAGTTACAGATGGGATAAACTGTCGGATGTGTGCGTACTGGTAGTGAAGTCACGTGCAGGAGAGCAGAGATTTGAGGTTGTGGACAAGTGTCTTTTATACTGATAACAAGTTCAAACCGGTGCCATTAATACAGGTAACGAGTGGAGGACAGAGGAGCCTCGTAAAGAAGAAGTTACAGGTCTGTGAGAGCCAGAAATCTTACTTGTTTGTAGGACCCAAATACTTATTTTCCACCATAATTTGCAAATAAATTCATAAAAAATCCTACAATGTGATTTTCTGGATTTTTTTTTCTCATTTTGTCTGTCATAGTTGAAGTGCACCTATGATGAAAATTACAGGCCTCTCTCATCTTTTTAAGTGGGAGAACTTGCACAATTGGTGGCTGACTAAATACTTTTTTGCCCCACTGTATACCAGCTGGAGCGTGTGCTACGGGTGGGTGCTGCTATGGTGACCAGTGAGCTGAGATAAGGCGGGGCTTTACCTAGCAGAGCCGTATAGATGACCTGGAGCCAGTGGGTCTGGCGACGAATACGTAGCGAGGGCCAGCTGATGGGAGCATACAGGTCGCAGTGGTGGGTGGTATATGGGACTTTGGTTACAAAATGGATGGCACTGTGATAGACTGCATCCAGTTTGCTGAGTAGAGTGTTGCAGGCTATTTTGTAAATGACATTGCCGAAGTCGAGGATCGGTAGGATAGTCAGTTTTACTAGGGTATGTTTGGCAGCATGAGTGAAGGAGGCTTTGTTGCAAAATAGGAAGCCAATTCTAGATTTAATCTTGTTTTTTTTTTTTTTTTATCTTAGAGACTTAGCCAGAAAGACTCACAGCTCTAATCGCTGTCAAAGGTGCTTCTACAAAGCATTGACACAGGGGAGTGAATACAAATGTAACTGAGGTATTTCATTTTCAGCACATTTACAAGCATTTCTAAAATCACGTTTTCACTTCGTCATTATGGGGTATTGTGTGTAGATGGGTGAGAGAAAAAACAGCAATTTAATACATTTTGAAATCAGGCTTTAACACAACAAAATGTGGATTAAGTCAAGGGGTATGAATACTTTCTGAAGGGACTGTAAATGTGCCAGGTAAAAAAGTCTCATAACTCCATAGTATGTATTGCTGGAGGACTGCTGCAGTATGGTGGGTTGGTAAGGAGCGAGGAGGAGCGAAAGAGGCAGAAGGACAGTCTCCCAGCACTAGCTATGTCATACAGTACAGTTGGGGGGTTGAGAGAGAGACGATAGCTAGCAACACCATGGAGGACAGTGCTTGGGCGAAGTGAGGGTGGAGGAGTGGAGATTCATCAGGGGTCCATGCTCTCAGATGAGGCAGATGGCCTAGAGTTTTACGTAGTTTCCTCTGCTCCTCCACCTCATTCCTGTTGAGTGTCCACAGAGGGACAGAGATGCTAATCTAGAGGTCTGGCTTGTTAATTCAGTTACTCCTCTCCTCTCCAGGATGGCAGTTGTGGGTCGATCGATCGATCGATCGGTTGTCGTATCACAACTGCCAAGGTGGTGTAGATGGCCGGGCGGCATTGCCTTGGTTACCAGTGACCTGGCAGTGACACGCGGTGGCCTGGGAGGATGTGTGTGTGTGTGTGTGTGTGTGTGACTTCCTGCATGCCAATGAATCGTTCTTCCTCCCTCTTCTCTTTCCTCCTCACCCTCCCTTCCTCACTCAGGTTTTAATGAACGGCTCTACTTCTATACAAAACTGGAGACATTGTCAGGGTAATGTCTGGCCTGCCTGATCTCCATGTGGATTGACAATTACTAGGCTTATAAACAGCATGCTGATGAGGGTCAGGTGTGTGTGACATCTGCTTCTCCCCTATGTGCGTTGTTCTGTGTGGTTCTGTGTGGTTCTATGTGTATCTCTGTGTGTGTGTGTTTGTTTTGTGTTGTTGTCAGTGTGGGTGGTAGTGATCATAGACCATGTGTCCTTCACTCAGCTGGATAGAACTGTAGAGAGTGGGAGCTCACACCAATCTTCACTCCACACCTGTTTGTGATTGGCTCTCTGTCCATACTAGAGACTGGTAAATAACAAGAAGAACCTCCATGTAGTATGACAGACAAGGGGTGCATCTCAAATGGCACCCTATTCTCTATATAGTAGAGCTCTGGTCAAAAGTAGAACACTATAAAGGGAATAGGGTGCCATTTGGGATGCACTCCATTTGGGACACATCCAAAATGATGCCACGCTGCTCTCTGGCATGTTCTGCATTCCAGCAGGTTTGTCATTGTCAGGTAGAGGATATCCAGGAAGAGATTAACTCTGATCATACTGGGAGCCGATGACACTCATTCACATACCATGGAAATACACATGGCCAGGATTTCTCCAGTATAGGAGAAGATGTGCCGTCCACACACTGTAAATACAGGTCTTTGGACTCTGATCTTCATCACAAATGCATATTTATCAACATTGCGATACTCATCCTGGTCCCACATAACATCGTCAAGCATTTCTACTGGATGAGGGGATTCAAAAGGATGCTCGATACTTTATATTGTGATGCACTCCCGTAGTGTTTTATCAGGTCTGTTTGGACTGAGGCCAGGCAGAGACATGTCAGTGAGTCACATGTGTTATTACTCACCTAGTGGTCACAATGCCCAGTCTGTCTCTCTGCACAGTGGGCCCTCAGACCGCTGGAGCCTCCTATAACCTGTGTGTGTACTTATGTATGTGTGTGTGTGTGTCTAGGAGTGTGGGAGTCTCTGAGGGAGGCCAAAGGGTATTGTGGGATTGAGTGGTCACCCTCCGATGGTATGGTGGTGTGATGGTATGATAGTAGTCATTTCCTCCATGTGATTGTGTTTACCCTCTACTCCCACGCTCCCTGGCCCAGCAGAGCACAGCACAAACACTAGCCAATTCCCGCCTGGCAACACTGCTTTATTCTAATGAAAACATACCGCTGATGTCATAGAGTCAGTCCCTCTCTTAAAACTTCTTAAGTTTAGGGGTTCCCCTCGACAACATCCGCTGAAAAGGCAGTGCGAAATTCAAAAATATTTTGGGGAAATATTTAACTTTCATATATTCACAAGTGCAATACACCAAATTAAAGCTTAACTTCTTGTTAATATACCCATCGTGTCCGATTTCAAAAAGGCTTTACAGCGAAAGCACACCATATGATTATGTTAGGTCCGAGCCTAGTCACAATAAACATACAGCCATTTTCCAGCCAAAGAGAGGAGTCACAAAAAGCAGAAATAGAGATAAAATTAATCACTAACCTTAGATGATCTTCATCAGATGGCACTCATAGGACTTCATGTTACACAATACATGTATGTTTTGTTCGATAAAGTTCATATTTATATCCAAAAATCTCAGTTTACATTGGCGTGTTATGTTCATTAATGTTGTGCCTCGAAAACATCCGGCGAATTTGCAGAGAGCCACATCAATTTACTTTGATAAAAGATACAAGTGTTATGCACAGAATTAAAGATATACTTCTCCTTAATGCAACCGCTGTGTCAGATTTCAAAAAAGCTTTAGGGAAGAAGCACACCCTACAATAATCTGAGTACAGCGCTCTGACACAAAAACAAGCCATACAGATAACCGCCATGTTGTGGAGTATTCCCTTACCTTTCATGATCTTCATCAGAATGCACTCCCAGTTCCACCATACATTTTTGTTTTGTTCGATAAAGACCATTATTTATGTCCAAATACCTCCTTTTTTTTGCGCGTTTAGTTCTCCAATCAAAATTCACAAGGCGCGGGCAAGTTCAGGCGAAAGTTCAGATGAAAAGTCCAAAGAGTTATATTACAGTTCGTAGAAACATGTCAAACGATGTATAGAATCAATCTTTAGGATGTTTTTATCATAAATCTTCAATAATGTTTCAACCAGACAATTCCTTTGTCTTTAGAAATGAAAAGGAACGCAGCTCGCTCTCACGGCTGCGCGCATGATTTAGCTCATGGCCTTCTGCCAGACCCCTTAGTCAAACAGCTCTTATTCGCTCCCCCTTCACAGTAGAAGCCTGAAACAAGGTTCTAAAGACTGTTGACATCTAGTGGAAGCCTTGGGAAGTGCAATATGACCCCATTTACACTGTATCTTGGAAAAGCAATGAGTTGAAAAAGTACAAACCTCAGATTTCCCACTTCCTGGTTGGATTTTTCTCAGGTTTTTGTTCTGTTATACTCCCAGACATCATTCAAACAGTTTTAGAAACTTCAGAGTGTTTTCTATCCAAATATACTAATAATATGCACATATTACCTTCTGAGCCTGAGTAGCAGGCAGTTTACTCTGGGCACGCTTTTCATCCGAATGTGAAAATGCTGCCCCCTATCCCAAACATGTTTTAACAGTTAGGTGATCTAGTTAAGTGATAATGCCAGAGAAGCCAGTGTTTGGAGGATATATTGGCACGGGTGTTGTTAGGACCAAGATGAAGTCGAGGGCCGGTAAACCGTGCCAATATATCCTCCAAACACTGGTTTCGAGGGCATAATCCCTTTTATACAACGTGTTACCAACATATTCAAACAATGATTGACATATTATCATTAAAAACGTTATTAGGATGAATTTTTTCAGACTATTTCATCCTTTCACGAGATATAGTCCCGACACAAATCTAAGGTTGCTACGCAAGCCAGCTGGTCATTCATTCTATCAAATCGGTTGCCTGAGACGCGACCCAGTCATTCAGTCTTTTTGTTCTGTTTCTATGGACGCGACCCAGTCGTTTGTTCTAAATGTTCCATTGACATACTGGCTGGCAATGTTCTTATCCCTTGTTTGCTAGCTAGCCAACTACGGCTAACTTACAGTCACATCAAACAGTGCAGCCAGAATAACAGCAAAGTAGCTGCATTTGTGTTTGTTTATTGCTGTGTGTGTATGTGTGTTTTGTGCATCTGTGTTATCCCGTCCAACGTGTCTCTGTGTGAGACACCTGTCACACTTGAGAGATGGGGGAGGAGGAGACGGCCATTGCTACCAGCCTGCTCAAGGCCGTTCCACTGCCACTCTATTCAATTCAATTCAAAGGGGTTTTATTGTATGGGGAAAATACATAATGTTTACATTGCCCAAGCAAGTGAAATAGACAATAAACAAAAATGAAATAAATAATCTGAAATAAACAGTAATGTAAACATTTTACTCACAGGAGTTTCAAAAGAATAGAGACATTTCAAATGTTAAAGTATTAGCTATGCACAGTGTTGTAACAATGGGTCTTTCACCTCGAGCTTGTCTAAACCATTGTTTTAACTATTTATGAGGAGTGATTTAATGTTTGGAGAGGCTCTCAGGATGGCTGCGTGGTGCTTGTCTCGATTCCTCGTTGTGATATACATGCGTGCCACATGCACGCACGCACACACGCACACACACACACACACACGCACACACACACACACACACACACACACACACACACACACACACACACACACACACACACACACACACACACACACACACACACACACACACACACACACACACACACACACACACACACACACACACACACACACACACACACACACACACAGAGTCTGTCCCTTCTCTCAGCACTGGATTATAAAGTCCTCTTTCTGTGCCTCTTAGCTGATGGACCTGGGGAGGTTGATGTGGGATGGGGGGAAGTGGGGTGAATGGCAGGGGGTGAGAGAGAAGCTCTAGGGGAGGGAGAAGGGGAGGCACACACACACAATCCTATTGAAATAAACTGTGTGAGAAAGTCGCTGAGATGGCGAGTAATGGTTGTGTTGAGCGTAGGTCGTTTGTTAAATATATTGACCAATTTCAAACTCTACCGGGTTTTAATGAACTGAGAACCAGTGAATTGGAATGGAAGTCAATACAAGGAAATATATAATTTAAGGGAGGGAGATTTTTAGTTGTGAAATCTGTATTGGATTGTGTTGGAGGTTATTTACAGGCCAGGGCAGGCAGCCTGATAACTGCAGGGAGGGAGGGAGGGAGAGAAAGAGAGAGGAATGGAGAGAGAGAGAGAGATGGTTTATGAGTAGAGAGACTGAGAGAAAGAGAGTGAGCGAACAGGCAGAGGGAGAGAGAGAGAGAGAGAGCGTATGAGCAGAGAGATGGTTGGAGAGAGAGTGCATACAAGCAGAGATGGAGAGAGAGAGCAGAGAGAGGACATAGAGGGAGGGAGCTGTGCTTGACCTAGCTGGCCCAGGCTCGGAATGGATAGCCTTGTGTTTCATTATACCCTGATTTACTACTCCAGATCAGTACATTACAGTACATGGACAGTACAGAAGTTGCATATTATCTATTATTATTATTACTAACAATCTTTATTTATGTACAGCTATCTTTTAAAACATGCATACTAGTAAAATCCTTTACTGTGACTTATCTATAGTACAAGTGTAGTGGTTGATTCCATAATCTGTAACACTGTAGTTTTATTGACTAAAGCTAGGCAGTTATTTAATGCTTATAACGCTTACAAGGTTTGAAGGAATACTGTAGGGATGGGCTTGACTTTTCACCTGTCTGATTACCCTCTGTTGGACTAGTCTGACCTGGCAGTGGCCATTGAGGGACTGACTACTCAACCATATCCAGAATATTGGCTCAACCATTCGTTCAAACTATCAACATGATAGATCTTTCCTTTGGGGGCATGCCCCTATATACACTATATATGTGTGTTTTGTGCTAACAGGAACTTGCACAAAGTGATTCTGATTAGAAGACACAGGGTACCTATTGCTCCTTGGTACCTAGTGCATCATTAACCTGATGAGTTTGCTTGTGTGTCATTTGCCTTTGTCGGACTCATCTACTCTCTAAAGTCTCAGCATGAATCACATGACAAAGTAATCAGGGCAGAATGTATATCAAACCCAGTGTAAAACATCTCTCTTTACAAGGCATGATGTGACTGTTCTTCTCCCTGCATGTCTTCTCTGATGGATACCCAGTTAGTTAGTCACAAAGACTGGGAGATGAGAAGTGAAGCAAACACGGTTCCCCCTCCATCCTTCGGTCCCTATACAGTGCACTACTTTTGACCAAAAGTAGTGCACTATATAGTAAATAGGGTGCCATTTGGGATGCAGTAGGCCCTACTGTAGCCCTCAGGGCATTGAAGACAGTGTACTCACATGAGTTCAGAATGTACCGATATTGTATGAACTGGGGCACATTAAAAGGTAGCCATACAGTATGAATTCACAGGACATGCTTTGAGAAAGAAGAAATAAATAGCTTTCTTTTAACGTGAATAATAAAGAGCTCTTTAAGCATGTGATAACGGTGGCTGGAGGTTATTCAAATTGAAGCAGTAAATTTTTATTGCTCATAAAGGCCATCAAGGAGGGCTCCCTCTAAAAGGTCAGTGCCTGAAATATGTCTCAGTCGTTCGGAGAGAGACTCTAATTCGAGTACTTTGTGTGCTGTGGAAGAGTCAATAGTGTGTGTGTGTGTGTGTGTGTGTGTGTGTGTGTGTGTGTGTGTGTGTGTGTGTGTGTGTGTGTGTGTGTGTGTGTGTGTGTGTGTGTGTGTGTGTGTGTGTGTGTGTGTGTGCCTGCGCGCGCGCGCGCGTGCGTGCGTGTGCTCTAACTTGGCTTGTCCAGCCTGATAATGTCCATCAGATTCATTCTTGCAGGGGCTTCGGGCCTTCAGCCTGTGCTTACATACACACACACACACACACACACACACACACACACACACACACACACACACACACACACACACACACACACACACACACACACACACACACACACACACAGACTAGCGCTCGAACACCATCTGTATGATAGTCCTGATTAGAGAACACTATAAGCCTTGGTGACCGACTGTTTGGTATAAACAACTCTGACTATCCACTTTTAGACCTCCTCCCACTAGAGAGGAGGCTCTGTCACTGTGAGAAGTAGTGCTCCAAACCATTTATGTCCAAGCATACATACCCAATCAAAGTTCAATCAGGGTCATCTTCAACTCAAATTGGTAATCAGATCTAACTAGTTTTTTCAATATTTCTGAACTTTGCTAGATTTTCTTGTATAGGCCCCCTGTCTTTAATATCCTAGCTCTCTCGTTCACATTTACTAAGCTATATGTTAACTTAGACTAGTCATTGTAAACATTCGCAACATCCGAGCAGGATTCATGATATATGTGCATTTTATGCCCTGTATCCTACCAAGGGCAATCCTCAAGCTATGGCTTTAGCTCACCAATGTTAGCTAGCGTAACCTCTTTCTCGCTAGAGGGGAACAGTAGGCCAGTGAGAGACATGTTCACAGCCTGAACTCTGATAGAATGATAATGGGGCTGACTGATAGCAGAAGAGCGGAGGGAAGCTTTGGAGTGAGGCTGAGTATTGGCACCAGTCCCTGCTTAGTGCTTACCAGCCCAACTGCCTTTGTGAGTGGGATCATACATACACACGCACACATGCACGCACACACACGCATGCACGCACGCACACACATGCACACACGCGCACACACATGCACACACGCATACACAAATACACACACCATGTCTCCCGCCAGTCTGCCTTTGTGACACTATCAAGGAAATGGAAGCGCTCTATCTCTCTTTCTTGTTTCATTGAAGAACTCAAATGGCATAGTGGGATAGTGGAGGGAGTTAGGAAACTGAAGGAATCCAACTTGGACAAGTGTGTGTTACAATAGCAAGCTGTGCTTTTGTGCTGATGTAGCCTCATCAGAGTGGGCACTGATTGTGTTATATAAAAGGAATTGTCATTTTATTCAAATAAAATAATGGTCACATGATGTGGCACCGAGTTGCTCACCAGGAGAACAAGGAGATCCAAGGTGATCAATAGATGTATTTGGGCCAATAGACTTTTAAAGGGATATGTTTTAAACATGTAGTCAGGAAGAGACCATAATGTATCTTTGTTTTGGAGAGAGAAAGAGAAGTGAATTACACGCAGGAAATGTATTTAATTAGTACGTTTGATACTGATCAAGAGGGAGAGGGAGAGATGCTTGATCAGTATCAGTCATACATATTAAGATCTAATCAAATATATTTGCTGTGTGTAATTCACCATGCCTGTATCAATCTCCCTTTCCTCATTTTCACTCTCTCTCTCTCTCTCTCTCTCTCTCTCTCTCTCTCTCTCTCTCTCTCTCTCTCTCTCTCTCTCTCTCTCTCTCTCTCCCCACCTCTCTCTCTCTCTCCCCACCTCTCTCTCTCTCTCTCTCTCTCTCCCCACCTCTCTCTCTCTCTCCCCACCTCTCTCTCTCTCTCTCTCTCTCTCTCTCCCCACCTCTCTCTCTCTCCCCACCTCTCTCTCTCTCTCTCTCTCCCCACCTCTCTCCCCACCTCTCTCTCTCTCCCCACCTCTCTCTCTCTCTCTCTCCCCACCTCTCTCCCCACCTCTCTCTCTCTCCCCACCTCTCTCTCTCTCTCTCTCTCTCTCTCTCTCTCCCCACCTCTCTCTCTCTCGCTCTCTCTCCCCACCTCTCTCTCTCTCTCTCTCTCTCCCCACCTCTCTCTCTCTCTCCCCACCTCTCTCTCTCTCTCTCTCCCCACCTCTCTCTCTCTCTCTCTCCCCACCTCTCCCCATCTCTCTCTCTCTCTCTCTCTCTCTCTCTCTCTCTCTCTCTCTCTCTCTCTCTCTCTCTCTCTCTCTCTCTCTCTCTCTCCCTACTTCCCTCCCTTTTTCTCTCCCTCCTATTTAAATGAAGCACATTGTTAGTGGATGTGTGCTGTAATGTGTCCTGGGAGGGAACCCTAGGAGTTGCTCAAACTCCATCTGTTATAAGCCAGCCTTGATGAATGAGATTCTCCTGTGAGCCGAGGCAGAGCGGAGCATGGTGCAGAGTGAGCGGGTGGCTAACAGTGCTTGTAGCTGGTCTCAGTCTCAGGCGTACAGATAGGCTGCTCGTGAGGGCCCCAGCAGACTCACTGTGTGTGTGTGGCTGTTAGCGAGGGCCCAGGCAGACCCCTGTGTGTGTGTGTGTTCGTAGTTGAGAAAATAGGTGCTATGTTGTGTGTTTATTAATTGAAAAAGCTATTTTAATGTGTATGTGTGGGAGCCAGGGGAGCTTGTGTTTTCCTTTGTGGGGGTTATGGAGCTTACATGTTGTCTTTCCTGGGTCTTTGGCAGGGTGGCTAAGGGGAGACAGAGACGTGTATGGGACCTGATGGCTGGAGTGATTGCTTTTAGTATTAGGACAGCTACACAGCAAACATGCCACAGCACAGACAGGCTACATCAGCCCTGTGTGTTTCTGAGTCCCAAATGGCACCTTATTCTCTCTATCATGCACTATTTAGGGACACATCCTGTGTCTGCCTGCCTGTGCCTCTCTGGAGGAGAAAAAGAACAACACAACTGTCTAGGTGTAGGAGAAATCGCTCTATCACACTCTTTCTCTATCTCTCCAACCACCATCCGTTGGTATGAGGTTCTTACTGTGGAAAGAACTCTCTTCCAAGAGTCTTGATGATCATCCAGGTGCTTCCAGGTGCTTTTTGACAAACTTGAGTCAACTTTTTGGACAACATGGGTCCAAACACTGCATTCCACAGTAAAACCTCATACCAACGGTCAAGCATAATGGTGGTAGTGTGATGGTTTGCAGATGCTTTGCTGCCTCAGGACCTGGACGACTTGCCTTAATAGAAGGAACCATGAATTCTGCTCTTTATCAGAGAATTCTACAGGAGAATGTCAGGTCATCCGTCTGTGAGCTGAAGCTGAAGTGCAGCTGGGTCATGCAGCAAGACAATGAACTAAAACACACAATCAAATCTACATGAAAATGGCTAAAGCAACACATTTGAAGTTTTGGAATGGACTAGTCAAAGTCCAGACCTGATCCCAATTGATATGTTGTGGCAGGACATGAAACGAGCAGTTCATGCTTAAAAACTCACAAATGTTGCTGAGTTAAAACAATTCTGTATGCAATAGTGGGCCATAATTCCTCCACAGCGATGTCAGAGACTGATCAACAACTACAGGAAGGATGTGGTTGCAGTCATTGCAGTTATTGAGTGTAAGGTGGCAATTACTGTTTCACACAGGGGAATTGGGGGTTGCATATAACTTTAATAAAATAAGTATACATTTTTATTTATTACATAATAATAGGTTTTGGTTAAAGATCTGATTACATTCAATATCAAAAATATGCAAAAATAGAACAAATCTGAAAGTGGGCAAATGCTTTTTCACGGCAGTGTATCTACGGGATACACCCCAGGGAATGGGATATACTGTCGAGATGTCCTAGAGGTGATAGGAAGATTCTACTAGGCAAAAACTGGTTGAATCAAAGTTGTCCCCCATGTTTTTGTTATTTATAAACTCAGATTCCCTTTACCGTGAAATGCTTACTTACAAGCCCTTAACCAACAATGCAGTTCAAGAAATGGAGTTTACTAAATATTTACAAAATAAACTAAAGTATTTTTTTTTCAAATAAAAGTAACACTAAAATAAGAAACACAAGGCAATATACAGGGGGTACCGGTACCGAGTCAATGTGCGGGGGTACAGGTTAGTCGAGGTAATTTGTACTTGTACTGTAGGTAGGAGTAAAGTGACTATGCATAGATAATAAACAGAGAGTATCAGCAGTGTAAAAACAAAGGAGGGTGGGTGTCAATGTAAATAGTCCAGGTGGCAATTTGATGAATTGTTCAGCAGTCTAATGGCTTGGGGGTAGAAGCTGTTGAGGAGCCTTTTGGACCTAGACTTGGCGCTCTGGTACTGCTTGCCGTGCGGGAGCAGAGAGAACAGTCTATGACTAGGGTGACTGGAGTCTTTGATAATTTTTGGGCCCTTCCTCTGACGCCGCCTAGTAAATAGGTCATGGATGGCAGGAAGCTTGGCCCCAGTGATGTACTGGACTGTACGCACTACCCTCTGTAGCGCCTTAGTCGGATGCCGAGCAGTTGCCATACCAGGCGGTGATGGAACCGGCCAGGATGCTCTTGATGGTGCAGCTGTAAAACTTTTTGAGGATCTGGGGACCCATGACAAATCTTTTCAGTCTCTTGAGGGGGAAAAGGCGTTGTCGTGCACTCTTCACGACTGTCTTGGTGTGTTTGGACCATGATAGTTTGTTGGTGATCTGGACACCAAGGAACTTGAATCTCTCAACCCTCTCCACTACAGCCCCGTTGATGTGAATGTATTCGGTCCTCCTTTTCTTGTAGTCCACGATCAGCTCCTTTGTCTTGCTCACGTTGAGGGAGAGATTGTTGTCCTGGCACCACACTGCCAGGTCTGCCAGGTCTCTCTCATCATCTCTCATGCCTTCCGTCACTCACAGCCTTAGTGGATGTGATGAGACAACAACATTAATATCCCACGGGTACAGACGTCATTTCAATGTCTAGTTTTGATTTACATTTGGTTGAGTTGTCAACTAATGTAAATGCAATGTGAAATCAAAAAAATTGTGACCATATCATTGGATTTAGGTTAAAAGTTGGGTGAACATTTTTTGAAATTCCCTTAATTCCCTTATCTACAGTAGCCGGAAACAAGCACAAATGAAACAGCTTCAGACAAAACTCTCCTCTCTGCCGTCATAAACAAGATTTGATGTAATGCACTCTCAGGTTTGTTGCTTTTTACAAGAGGACGACCACAAAGACAATCTGATATAAACAAGAATAAAACTGTATAAAAAATCCTTGAAGAAAAATGGTTGGAGTATGTGATTGTGATAAAACACAGAATTCTAGAGCGAGAGAGAGAAACAGAGAGGAAAGAAAGAAAGAGAGCTTGTCTGGAGAGAACTACAGTAACCTGAATCGACTAGTGCTCATCATTGATTCAGTCATACCATTACGGTGTTGTGTAGAGAAGTAAGTACACACAATAATTTAGTTAACCTCTGTTGTAGTATGTTACAAAATAGAGTATTGATCTCTGCAGCTTTGTGTGTATCTGTCTATCTACCCCCTCCATTAGGTGTCATTATTGTGTAGAACAGTGTGAGCAAAGTTAGACAGACAGCTGTTACAGATCAGATAAGAGCCCTGATCTGATAGTGGCAGATATGTAATAATCATTAACCATTAATGCCAGGCACCACAGGCTGAAATTACATTTTTGCATCTACCGATCAATTTTGAGATTTGTTGTTTTTTTGGTCCATTAATATTAGTATTTTAAAACAGTAAAAATAAACATTTCAAAATCTTAAAATGTATGTTTTCTTTAGTTTAATCATAAATGTTACGAATTTTAACCACTATAAAATGGTCATACATCCATAATTTCAAACTCACTATTTTGAATTACAGATAATTTACAAGGCCATTTCATAGATAATGTAACAATCTGGATTATGTTTAGTGACTTACTTTGAAGAGATGGTGATTGGGTATAAAATAAGTGTGCAACTATGCACATATTTAATGAGATATCACCTAATTTGCATATTGTAATAAAATATTTCCGAAAATGTTTAATACAAAAAAGGATCATCTTTGTGTCTATATTCAACTGATAAATGTTGATTGTGATTAAGGGGAAAACATCCCTATTAGCCAGCTTCTAGAGGTGTGCGACTTGTGTACTCTGAACCAGCAAGAACATTCAATGAGAAACAAAAATATATTAATATGCCTGGCATATTGTGCAGCTGTCATGACGGCAATAAGAAACATTGCCGCGTTGAATGACTTTGATCAAATAAAACATATGTATAACATATATAAAATAGCAGGAACAGCACAATGGTCATTTAATTTGTGTATACACTGCCACGTGGTTGTGTTGATAACATTGAATGGTATAGTCTTATCAAAACGTCATTGTGTACTGGTCAATGGTGTAGCTAGGATTGTTTTGATACAGCATTATGCTGCATTCCCCTTTGTTCCCCATTTGCTGGAGTCATGGACTGCTGGAGTCATGGACTGCTGGAGTCATGGACTGCTGAAATCATGGACTGCTGAAATCATGGACTGCTGAAATCATGGACTGCTGGAGTCATGGACTGCTGAAATCATGGACTGCTGGAGTCATGGACTGCTGAAATCATGGACTGCTGAAATCATGGACTGCTGAAATCATGGACTGCTGGAGTCATGGACTGCTGGAGTCATGGACTGCTGAAATCATGGACTGCTGAAATCATGGACTGCTGGAGTCATGGACTGCTGAAATCATGGACTGCTGAAATCATGGACTGCTGGAGTCATGGACTGCTGAAATCATTGACTGCTGGAGTCATGGACTGCTGGAGTCATGGACTGCTGGAGTAATGGACTGCTGGAGTCATGGACTGCTGGAGTCATGGACTGCTGAAATCATGGACTGCTGGAGTCATGGACTGCTGGAGTCATGGACTGCTGGAGTCATGGACTGCTGGAGTCATGGACTGCTGAAATCATGGACTGCTGGAGTCATGGACTGCTGAAATCATGGACTGCTGAAATCATGGACTGCTGGAGTCATGGACTGCTGAAATCATGGACTGCTGAAATCATGGTTGGGTGGATGGATGGATGAATGGATGCTTTTGCTTATCTATGTGGAACAGATTCCTCCACCGTCCCACCATCCTCACTCCATCCCATCCTCCCCCAACCTCCCCCTCCCCCAGCCTCCCCACACCCCAGCTGGCAGAACCAGGTTGACCAGGCACACTGGATAAGCCATCAACATGTACATGGTTGGTTAGTCACAGAGGGCCAGTCAAGGTGACATTAGCCATGCGGCGTGTGCTAACGAAGGAGGTTAGGGTAGAGCGCAAGTGTGCCGCGTGTATGTTGAGGGGTGTGTTACAGTGAGGAGGATGGGAGTTTATGGACCTCAGCTGTTGTGTAACATTGTGTGAACCTCCTATTCATTCTTCTTCGTTTTCGTCTTGTGCCACTATTTAGTATCACCGTCACTTGTTGTCCCTAGACTAATAATATACCATTATCATTCAACCTAATTGACATACTGTAGCTTGTCCCAGAGATACCAAGGATTGGCAACTTTATGCTAGTGTTAATCATGCTAATGATCCTCACTGTCCATTTCAGGTTAAGTTGTATCTATCTATCTGGTTCTCAATCACTGTTAACCTTCACGACTGACTGAACCACCCGCCTCCTTCTCTCTCTGTCTACGTCCCAAGTGGCACCCTATTCCTTATATAGTGCTCTACTTTTGAACAGGACACTTAGTGCTTTTGTCAAAAGTAATATCACTATATAGGAACTATGGTGCCATTTGGGATGTACCTTATCATTCACCATGCAGCCAGAAAAACAAACGAATTCAACAATTTCACTTTAATTAATATCTGAGCCACTTTTACGCTGCCTGCCACTTTCCGCTTTTCAACTTCTCTAGCCCATTTCCTGTGCACACTGAGAAGACTGAGGCTAGTGTGTTAGATCCATCACTGACTGTACACGGGAAAACAGAACACGAGGAGACAACCCTAGTTCCAAAATCCATACTATCCCACCACTTCGAATGCGTGCCCTGTTGCATTGCTACACTAAGAAAACATTGAGATTGTGACTGACTGGCTTCACAAGTCAGGAAAACAGAGAGACATTTTTGCAGTTTTTAATATGATAACAATTGATCAATGTGCCCCACGCCAGTCGGTATTTCAACCATTCTTTCTAAAAATTAGATAGCTGGCCGCTAGACTAACTTACTAATCGGAAAAAATGTATCTGACATGGGCTAATTGATTGACTGCTGATGCACAACCAAATAATAACTTGTATTCTGTTATGCTGTCACGATCGTGTTGACGTGAAAGAGAGGACCAAGGCGCAACATGACTTGAATAAGGTGGTATAGGATTAGTTTTTTCCTGCTTGCACATGTGACATGCTGGTAAAAATCTGGTAAAACTGATTTATGTTTGCCTGCATTATAGTCCCAGGCCACTAGGAATAGTCCCAGGCCACAGGCCACTAGGAATGCCGCTTCTGGGTGAGCATTATCTTCTTTGCTTATGGCCTTATAGAGTTGGTTGAGAGTGGTCTTAGTGCCAGCTTTGCTTTGAGGTGGTAAATAGACGGCTAAGAATAATACAGATGAGAACTCTCTTGGTAGATAGTGTGGTCTACAGCTTATCATAAGGTACTCTACCTCAGGCGAGAAATACCTCGAGACTTCTTTAATATTAGACATTGCGCACCAGCTGTTATTGACAAATAGACACACACCCCCACCCCTCGTCTTAACAGAGGTAGCGTCTCTGTTCTGCCGGTGCATGTAAAATCCCGCTAGCTCTATATTGTCCGTATCTTCGTTCAGCCACGTCTCGGTGAAACATAAGATGTTACAGTTTTTAATGTCCTGTTGGTAGGATAATCTTAATTGTAGGTCATCAATTTTTTTCCCAATGATTGTACATTAGCAAGAAGAATGGAATGCAATGGGAGTTTACTCGCTCCAGTTTCTCAGAAGGCTGCCCGATCTGCTGCCTCTTTTCCAGCGTCTTTCTTCACGCAAAAGGCATGGATCTGGGCCTGTTCCAGTGAAATCAGGATATCCTTCTCATTGGACTCGTTAAAGGAAAAAGTTTATTCCAGTCTTATGTCCAGAAGTTATTTTCGGTCAGAGAATATGTATTATTTATATCTGAAGAATATGTGGATAGAATAGTATATGTACAGCAATACTTGAATAAGATGGACTAGAATACAGTATATACATGTATATAGGGCAGCAACCTCTAAGGTGCGGTGTTGAGTAACCGGGTGGTAGCCGGCTAGTGCCAGTGACTAAGTTCAGGGCATGGTACTGGAGGCTGGCTAGTGATGGCTATTTAACAGTCTGATGGCCTGAGATAGAAGTCGCTCATGATTCCCCACTGTTATATCCACAACCAGTTCTTAGCCAAACAAGGGATAAGGACAAGGCATCTAATGATGAAGGATCTCTACTACACTAACAGAACAAAATGCTCTCTGTAGTTTGACAACTTTGAAGCCTAACTCACTCAATGAATTTTTCAGGATTCACAAGGCAAACAAATCCTCTGATTCTTCAGAGAGAGAACCCCTTCTTTTTCTCTGGGCTTTTGTTTTTCCGTTTGACTACTTTATTGTTATTCATGTAGTCTTTCGGTCTGTCACATTGTGTCGCATAAGCTCCTTGAGAGGCTCTGTTCCACCGTCTGTCTCAGACTTCCTCTTGGACTGTGACCCTAATGGCATCCTTTTCCCTTTATAGTGCACTACTGTTGACCAGAGCCCATAGGGAATAGGGTGCCATTTGGGATGTAACCATGGTTTCCCGAGTTTGTTTTGCATGTAGCTGGGCAGTGGAAATGTAGAGAGGAGTAGAGTAGAGGAGTTGTAGTAGAGAAGTATGGTAGTATCTTTCTGAAGCTGTTCTCACTACTAATTCAAAGCAACACATCCACTAAATACTGAATCATATCATCTTGAGACTGGATTGAATTGAGTGTGTATACAGTACTGTGTGTCTGTGTGAGTTAGTGCTTGTACACTGTGTGTGTGCGTGTGAAGATTGTGCAAGTATACTGTGTGATAACTGTGATTTCATTTGATTCATGTTTCAGCAACATATGTTTGTGTTAATATTTCCCATGAAGCAGGATACAAGAAGCAGAACAGTTTTGTGTTTTTATTATTCTGAATATCATTGTGACCTCCTGTGAACTAGTGGAATCATTATGGTTACTGAACAGCCTAGGAACACTGTTATTTTAACAACATGGCTTGTCTTTGATGTTAAGTACATTTACTTCAGTATTGATAACTATTTGTACTCTTACAATAGGATTGAAGACAAGGGTGGTATTTGGGTGGGATTTCAGCAATGAAACGCTGATCTATTGGATCATAGCATTTAGAGCCAATATAACACAATTGCTGATGGATTTCTGAGCTGTTGATAACATTGGTTTGGTCAGTGATACTGTATGCTGTATGCTGTGCTCTCTGGAAACAATATTGTAAGCAGATATTGCATTGCTATCTTGAATTGCTTCCATCCAGGTTCTTGACCTTGTGGTGGAGAGATCATCTACTACCCTCACCCAGGGGTCAAGGACTGCACCCACGCCCTGACGAACCTAATACAAACCTGACCACTTAACCCCCACTGGAACAGATGCTACCCCCTCTCTGCACCTTCCTCCTTCCCTCTCTGCACCTTCCTCCTTCCCTCTCTGCACCTTCCCTTCCTCCTTCCCTCTCTGCACCTTCCTCCTTCCCTCTCTGCACCTTCCTCCTTCCCTCTCTGCACCTTCCCTTCCTCCTTCCCTCTCTGCACCTTCCCTTCCTCCTTCCCTCTCTGCACCTTCCTCCTTCCCTCTCTGCACCTTCCTCCTTCCCTCTCTGCACCTTCCTCCTTCCCTCTCTGCACCTTCCCTTCCTCCTTCCCTCTCTGCACCTTCCCTTCCTCCTTCCCTCTCTGCACCTTCCCTTCCTCCTTCCCTCTGAAACTCACATTCATTTTTACTTTGGCCAATGGAGTTTTGCTACAGTATATCCACTTTATTTTTCCTTGAACTGAAGTGAATACTGTATAGGTGAGAGATGGAGAGAAGAGAGCAGAGAGAAAGAAAGAAGAGACGCGAGAGAGCAAAGATGAGGAGAAGGGAGAGGAGCGTAGGGGAGATGAGCAGAGGAGAGGACACATGAGAGGAGGAGAAGGGAGACAGGATGGGTAAAATAGAATAGGAAATCAGGATGGGGAATGGGGAGACATGCTATAGACTAGAGTTGTTTAATGCTCTTTGGTCCTGGCCTGGCTGGTGTGTGTGTTTATGTGTGTTTTCGACCTTGTTTCTCTCAGCGTTTCTCTGGTCTCACCTCACAGGGCCTGCAAAAAGACTCACCTCTCTCTACCTCTTCTACATATCTATCTCTTTGGGATTCTCTCTCTCTCTCACTTTCTCTCTCTCTCTAGCTCTCTCTCTGCCTCTCTCCCTCTAGCATATCTCTCTCCATTAACTCACACTTGCTGTTTCCCTCCCTCTCTCTCTCTTCTCCCTCTTTTTCCTCACCCTGATAAGAGCAGAGGTTTGTTCTGTCGTTTGATCTTGTTTTTGTTCTTATCTGTGTAATATGATACCACCTCTTATTACTGTACAACCCAACAGTACCTGTTGGAACTCTTGTTAATATGCCTTCATCATGTGCTCCACAGAAGACAGAATAATTGTTTACAATTCATTGGTGGATGTAATTTGTGTTTCCTTGTACGAGCCACTTTAGAACCAAATATAGAACCAGAATGCACAACGGCCATAGTTCTATTTCAATATGTATGATGTAGATTACGAAAAAAATACAATAACCTAAGTGGTGTGTGTGTGTGTGTGTGTGTGTGTGTGTGTGTGTGTGTGTGTGTGTGTGTGTGTGTGTGTGTGTGTGTGTGTGTGTGTGTGTGTGTGTGTGTGTGTGTGTGTGTGTGTGCTTGCGTACACACGTATGCATGTGTGTGTGTGTGTGTGTGTGTGCATATGTGGATTTATTTACCCATTGAGTGTGTGTCACGCAGACACAGCAGCAGGCGTTTGATTATAGGTTCTCATAACTCTACTACCATACTCTAGTAAATCAAGGGAGCGACATATTGACTGCATATATATATATATATATATATATATATATATATATATATATATATATATATATATAGAACAGGGCTAATCACTGATGCTAACTGCTTAAAATGGTCTTCTCTGTCAAGAGTTAATGAAGCCTCAACCATAAACCTCTCACCCGGCTCTCCAGACCTGGGTTCAAATACTTCAGCAGTGCTTGATTGAGCTTGCCTTGCTTTCCAGACCAATAGACAAGTACTTCATCTGCATATCCCGCCTATCTGGCACTGCAGGCAGGCTAAAGCAAATTCTCAATGTATTTAAAAATATTTTTGTTTGTAATCGAACACAGGTCTTTACCTTGTCACTGCCTACATCCCTAGAGGAACAAGGTGTATCTGGAAGGAGAATGCAGCATTCTTTCTCCAAGGTCCTCATGCAAATTACCAACATGCTCCCACATACATCCAGCAAGTTTATTATAGAAACCCAATGTTCGGTGACGTATCTGTGGCATCGTAAAGTGGACAGGCCCAGATATAGACACAGTGCATGTTGAATCGTTGGGGAAGTGAGGTTGGATGGGGAGAGGAGACAAGAATAGAGGAAGAAAGGGGATTGAACAGAGGATAGTGGCATAGAGAAGCATCAGACATGAGAGGAGGGAACAGGGGAGGAAGGGATGAGGAGAGGAGAGAAGTGAAGAGAGGGGGATTGAAGAGGAGAAGAGGCGGAGCCTGAGAATGCAGTAGCATGCTGGGAGTTGCTACTCATTACTCTCCATTAGGCCTTTGCTACACACTGTGGCAGTACAACACACACACACTACACAACACACACACACACACACCGCATGGTATGACACACGGTATCAGTGGGCAGTCGGTGTCTCCCCAGAGGACAGCAGCAGCAGGCTCTGTTCTGGCAGCAGCCAGGGTGGACAGAGAGGGAGAGTGTCGAGGCCCATGCAAGGCTAAATAATCAAGTTATTTCAGACCCAGTCATCATTTCACACTTGACTGCCTGACGAGCTACTAATGGGGGTTACATTGAAGCCAGCCGCCTCTGTCTCTGTCTCTGTTTGTGTGCATGCATATGTACATACATACAGTGCCTTCAGAAAGTATTCAGAATCCTTTACTTTTTCCTTATTCTAAAATGGATTCAATATATTTATTTAAGTTTTCAGACCATTTGCTATGAGACTCGAAATTGAGCTCACTAGCATCTTGTTTCCATTGATCATCCTTGAGATGTTTCTACAACTTGCAGTCCACCTGTGGTAAATTCAATTGATTGGACATGATTTGGAAAGGCACACACCTGTCTATATAAGGTCCCCCAGTTTACAGTGCATGTCAGAGCAAAAACAAAGCCATTAGGTTGAATGAATTTTCCGTAGAACTACTAGACAGGATTGTGTCGAGGCACAGATCTGGGGAAGGGTACCAAAACATTTCTGCAACATTGAAGATCCCCAAGAACACAGTGGCCTTCATCATTCTTAAATCAAAGAAGTTTGGAACCACCAAGACTCTTTCTAGAGCTGGCCGCCTTGTAAAACTGAGCAATCGGGGAGGAAGGGCCTTTGTCAGGAAGGTGACCAAACTGGGCAATCAGGGGGTGTGGACCTTGTGCAGGGAGGTGACCAAGAGCCCGAAGGTCCCTCTGACAGATCTCTAGAGTTCCTCCATGGAGATGGGAGATCCTTCCAGAAGAACAACGATCTCTGCAGCACTCCACCAATAAGACCTTTATGGTAGAGTGGCCAACGGAAGCAACTCCTCAGTAAAAGGCACATAACAGCCCGCTTGGAGTTTGCCAAAAGGCACCTAAAGGACTTGCAGACCATGAGAAACAAGATTCTCTGGTCAGAAGAAACCAAGATTGAACTCTTTGACCTGAATGCCAAGCGTCACGTCTGGAGGAAACCTGGCACCATCCCTACGGTGAAGCATGGTGGTGGCAGCATCATGCTGTAGGGATGTTTTTCAGCGGCAGGGACTGGGAGACTAATCAGGATCAAGGCAAAGATGAATGTACAGAGAGATCCATGATGAAAACCTGCTCCAGAGCGCTCAGGACCTCAGACTGCGGTGAACGTTCACCTTCCAACAGGACAATGACCCTAAGCACACAGCCAAGACAACACAGGAGTGGCTTCGGGACAAGTCTCTGAATGTCCTTGAGTGACCCAGCCAGAGTCCGGACTTGAGCCGTGCAGCAACGCTCCCCATCTAACCTGACAGAGCTTGAGACGATCTGCAGAGAAGAAAGGGAGAAACTCCCCAATTACAGGTGTGAAGCCTGTAGCTTCATACCCAAGAAGACTCGATGCTGTAATCGCTGCCAAAGGTGCTTCAACAAAGTACTGAGTAAAGGGTCTGAATACTTATGTAAATGTAATATTCCCATTTTTTTAATTAGATAAATTAGCAACATTTCTAAAAACCTGTTGTGGCTTTGTCATTAGGGGGGATTGTGTGTAGATTGATGAGGGAAAAAAACAATTGAATCAATTTTATAATAATGCTGCAATGTAACAAAATGTGGAGGTGTCTGTAACACAAGTCAAGGTGTCTGAATACTTTCCGAAGGCACTGTACATACATGCACATTTGTGTGGGTGTTGTCGTGCATGCCTACTCAAGCTATTTTTCTGCCACTTGAGTTAATGGTTGTGTGCACTCAGGATATACTGTAGCAGCCACATCACCACTTGTCTTAGCCCAGGGAAGGCCCCATATGATTCCATATTGTTCTGTCTGTCTCTAATAGCTTTTTGTCTTGGCATCTGTGTGACTCCCCCCATCAGAATGCCCAGTGCTATCTGTTAACACGTTTGACCAGATCACCATCCACTATTTGACATTGTTGATACGTTTCCAAGTGGGAGATAGCTGCTGCTGCGGTGAGTCAGGCAGTCACACAGACACAGCCGTCAGGCGGGGATGCTGACTGTCAGACGAGGCTGTAACAGAGTGATTGGATTCCATTTGTTTCCAGAAAGCAAAGTGGAGTGATGCAAACAGATAAACAGAACAATATGCCACAGGTCAGAAAAACTGCACCACTACACAGGCAGACAGGATGAGATGAGAAAGAAATAAAGAAAGAAAGGCGTTGAGAGGGAGGAAGAGAGAAGAGAAGAGAGGAAAAGCAAAGGGAGGGAGAAGGGGAGAGAGGAAAGGAAGAGAGAGAAGAAAAAATAGGCATTAGGAGAGGTAAGGGGGGATGGAGGGAAGGATGGATGGAGGGGGGGATGGAGGGAGGGATAGAGGGATGAGGTGAATGAGCAGGGGCATCAAATCAATACAGCACATTTCAGTCATGGAATATTTACTACACAACAAATATAAGATGATAAAAAAACTAAAGAATAACAATAAAAACTGAGCCACTAAAAAGCACCCTAAGGAAAAGCAACGCTTTTAAATATGTCCACAGTTTCAGTCCCCCCTCAGCTTCTCTGGCAGGCTTTTCCAAAGGCTGGGGGCATAATAACTTCCTCTCCATGCCTCTTGGTCCTCGGCTTTGGGATAGTTAAAAGGCCAGTGCCAGAGGACCTGAGGGACCTACTGGGTACATAACTTAAAAGCATGTCTGACATGTATTGGGTGCACAATCGTGGATGGATTTAAAAACCGATAGAATAATCTTAAAATTACTTTTAATACTCACAGGCAGCCAGTGCAGAGACTTTAAAATCGGTATAATGTGTGCTCTCCGTCTGGTCTTGGTGCAGCATTCTGTAATGTTTTGCAGTTGACCAATGGCTTTCTTCAATCAATCCATCAATCAATTTTATTTTATATCGCCCTTCGTACATCAGATAATATCTCGAAGTGCTGTACAGAAACCCAGCCTAAAACCCCAAACAGCTAGAATGCAGGTGTAGAAGCACGGTGGCTAGGAAAAACTCCCTAGAAAGGCCAAAACCTAGGAAGAAACCTAGAGAGGAACCAGGCTATGAGGGGTGGCCAGTCCTCTTCTGGCTGTGCCGGGTGGAGATTATAACAGAACTATGCCAAGATGTTCAAAAATGTTCATAAGTGACAAGCATGGTCAAATAATAATCATGAATAATTTTCAGTTCATTAAGAGTTGAAAAACAACAGGTCTGGGACAGGTGGCGGTTCCATAACCGCAGGCAGAACAGCTGAAACTGGAATAGCAGCAAGGCCAGGCGGACTGGGGACAGCAAGGAGTCACCACGGGCGGCAGTCCCGACGCATGGTCCTAGGGCCCAGGTCCTCCGAGAGAAAGAAAGAGAGAAGGAGAAAATTAGAGAGAGCCAAGATTTTCAAAATGTTCATAAATGACAAGCATGGTCAAATAATAATCAGGAATAAATCTCAGTTGGCTTTTCATAGCCGATCATTAAGAGTTGAAAACAGCAGGTCTGGGACAGGTAGGGGTTCCATAACCGCAGGCAGAAGAGTTGAAACTGGAATAGCAGCAAGGCCAGGCGGACTGGGGGCAGCAAGGAGTCACCACGGCCGGTAGTCCCGACGTATGGTCCTAGGGCTCAGGTCCTCCGAGAGAAAGAGAGAAGGAGAAAATTAGAGAGAGCCAAGATTTTCAAAATGTTCATAAATGACAAGCATGGTCAAATAATAATCAGGAATAAATCTCAGTTGGCTTTTCATAGCCGATCATTAAGAGTTGAAAACAGCAGGTCTGGGACAGGTAGGGGTTCCATAACCGCAGGCAGAAGAGTTGAAACTGGAATAGCAGCAAGGCCAGGCGGACTGGGGGCAGCAAGGAGTCACCACGGCCGGTAGTCCCGACGTATGGTCCTAGGGCTCAGGTCCTCCGAGAGAAAGAGAGAAGGAGAAAATTAGAGAGAGCCAAGATTTTCAAAATGTTCATAAATGACAAGCATGGTCAAATAATAATCAGGAATAAATCTCAGTTGGCTTTTCATAGCCGATCATTAAGAGTTGAAAACAGCAGGTCTGGGACAGGTAGGGGTTTCGTAACCGCAGGCAGAAACAGTTGAAACTGGAATAGCAGCAAGGCCGGGCGGACTGGGGACAGCAAGGTGTCAGCATGCCCGGTAGTCCTGACGTATGGTCCTAGGGCTCAG
This sequence comes from Salvelinus fontinalis, assembly GCF_029448725.1. Classification (NCBI taxonomy): domain Eukaryota; kingdom Metazoa; phylum Chordata; class Actinopteri; order Salmoniformes; family Salmonidae; genus Salvelinus; species Salvelinus fontinalis. The sequence continues at coordinate 27,316,012 of NC_074683.1, read as the reverse complement.
GTTCTCAGAGAGAAAGAGAGAACGAGAGAATTAGAGAGAGCATACTTAAATTCACACAGGACACTGGATAAGACAGGAGAAGTACTCCAGGTATAACCAACTGACCCTAGCCCCCCGACACATAAACTAATGCAGCATAAATACTGGAGGCTGAGACAGGAGCGGTCAGGAGACACTGTGGCCCCATCCGAAGAAACTCCGGACAGGGCCAAACAGGAAGGATATAACCCCACCCACTCTGCCAAAGCACAGCCCCCACACCACTAGAGGGATATCCTCAACCACCAACTTGCAATCCTGAGACAAGGCCGAGTATAGCCCACAAAGGTCTCCACCACAGCACAACCAAGGGGGGGCGCCAACCCAGACAGGAAGTTCACGTCAGTAACTCAACCCACTCAAGTGACGCACCCCTCCTAGGGACGGCAAGAAAGAGCACCAGCAAGCCAGTGACTCAGCCCCAGTAACAGGGTTAGAGGCAGAGAATCCCAGTGGAGAGAGGGGAACCGGCCCTGGAGAGACAGCAAGGGCGGTTCGTTGCTCCAGAGCCTTTCCGTTCACCTTCACACTCCTGGGCCAGACTACACTCAATCATATGACCTACTGAAGAGATAAGTCTTCAGTAAAGACTTAAAGGTTGAGACCGAGTCTGCGTCTCTCACATGGGTAGGCAGACTGTTCCATAAAAATGGAGATCTATAGGAGAAAGCCCTGCCTCCAGCTGTTTGCTTAGAAATTTTAGGGACAATTAGGAGGCCTGCGTCTTGTGACCGTAGCGTACGTGTAGGTATGTACGGCAGGACCAACTCGGAAAGATAGGTAGGAGCAAGCCCATGTAACGCTTTATAGGTTAACAGTAAAACCTTGAAAACAGTAAAACCTTGAAAACCTTCTTGGGTAGACCAGACAGGGGAGCATTACAGTAGTCAAGCCTGCTTGTAATAAAAGCATGGATGAGTCTCTAATAGAAGCGGCCGCACCCTGGCAATCTTTCTCAGGTGGTCAAATATATTTGTGTGATTCGAAATTGAGTTCAGAATCTAAAATAACACCTAGGTTTTGTACCTGGTGTTTTATCATTATTCGCCATTAATTAAAATGTGTGTCCAGATTCTTTCTCTGTGCTTCGACTCCAACAATAAGTACCTCAGTCTTGTCTTTATTTTGCCGGAGGAATTTGTGATGCATCCAAGTATTTAAATGACTAGTACATTCTAATAATTTATCCGTGGAGCTAAAATCCTCTGGTGACACAGAAATGTAAAGTTGTGTATCGTCTGTGTAGCAGTGAAAATCAATGCTGTGCTTTCTGATAACGCTGCCAAGGGGTAACATACTGTATATAAACTGAATAGTACCGGACCTAAAATCTAAACTTGTGGAACGCCACATTTGTTATGTATTTACTCTGACAAAAAACTATTGACCGGTTAAATAGGTCCTAAAATAATTTTGAACTGGACCGGAGAGGCCAACCTACCTCTCTACTCTGTCAAGAAGTACATAATGGTCAACAGTGTCGAATGCAGCACTGAAATCCAAGAGAACAAGGACAGAGAGCTTTTTGGCATCTGTGTTGGAGCTAAGATAATTTATCACTTTATTAACTAAGGCTGTTTTGGGCCCGAAATCCAGATAGGATTTTTTTTTATATATTTAGATGTTTGAAAACATATTTCTCCAGAATTTAGCTTAAGAATGGAAGTTTGTAGATTGGCCGGAAATTGCTAAGAGCTGAAGAATCTAGATGACTTTTCTTCAGAAGGGGTTTCACCATAGCAGTTTTTAGTGCGGTGGGGAAGGTGCCTGTGAACAGGGAGAGATTAACAATAGCTTGCATTTTTTCAGATATGCAATTAAAAACTGTTTTGAAGAAGGTGGTGGGGATAGGATCGAGAAGGCAGGTAGAAGGCTTAAGATGTGATATCACTTTCCTGAGCATGTCTGTGTCAACCAGGGAAAATAAATCCATAGTGCCATTGCGTGGTAGGCTAGGGCACATATCAAACTTCTCATCGGGTCTTGCTTGACTGATACCCAGATACCCAGCCTAATGTTTGTTTGCTTATCTCTGAAATATGCCTCAAAATTCTATTAAGCTATATTGAATTGTTTTAAGGTCATACCAAGGATAATTTTGCTATTTGATTCAGATTTGTAAGTCCCCTTGAAGTATCAAAAAAATATATATAAAAAATATTAGTTGAAAAATTGTATTTGGCCTTACTGCTATTATTCACTACATGGGACAACAGATAGTACCCCCCCCCCCCCCACCCCCACCCCCCCCCCCCCCAAAAAATGTATTTAACCTCTTATTTTTGTCATTTAACAGTCTCCATACAGTATATACTGTATTTCCATGTGTTGTTCAACAAGTACTGGAGGACAACCAACATGTGCATGTTCGGGAGAGTCTCACCTTTACACAGAGGGGTCATATTAGTGTGTAGCCCAAACGGTTTGGACAATACAGACAGAAGTTGGTAGATCGGCTGAAACGACTTCAGACGAGTCCCAAGACACTGTGGGGGTCATAAAGCAAAACAGAGAACACCAACGTGTTCGTGAGAGTCTCATCTTTCCGTTCGTTATGCTACAGACAATTTTGTGAGAAGACCGATTTGTGGGATGTCTCATGGTCTGAAAAACACCTCTCTAGCTCTGTCACCTTTCACCACAGATGCGGAGGTATTACATAGGCAGATGTGGTGGACTGATGTCTCTAGTTTATCCTGAAGGATTTTGCTGGGGATTTTTTATTTTTTATAACGCTAATTAGATGTTGGGCACGGACATGGACCTTAGGAGGTTAATTAATGAGGGTGACATTCTGACTGTTGGAAATCACACATCTCAATATACTCCATCAACTAGGATATTACATCCAAATTACAACATAACTCTTTACCTGTTCAATTGTCATTTTAATTTGGGTGCCATTCTGACTGTTGTAAATCCCATATCTCTATATAATGCACCAACTAGGATATAACATCCAAATTACAACACTGTACATGGGATCATAACACACATCATCAATACAGACACATATCATGGCATCATAATTAATACGTATATATCATGATATTATCACAAGGTGCTAGATTACAAACAGCTAAGATAGTTAGACAAGCTACTCTAACTTGATTGATAGCCTGAAATGGCTTGGCATCTAAAGCCAACTTCATAAAATTGCTAGGTGGCTATTATTGCAGAGCAACAACAAAACGTGTATTTTTTATTTATTCATCAAGTAGGAATCAATAGGCTACATAGCTTCCTCAAATTCATTGGCAAACATTCCGCACACACACACACACACACACACACACACACACACACACACACACACACACACACACACACACACACACACACACACACACACACACACACACACACACACACACACACACACACACACACACACACACACACACACACACACACACACACGCTCACACATAGAAACACTTTCACACTCTTTCACACTCTTGACACACGCTGCTGCTACTCTGTTTATTATATCCTTTTTGCCTAGTCAACTTTACCCATAATTACATGTACATATTACCTCAACTACCTCATACCCTTGCACATTGACTCGGTACCGGTTCTCCTTGTATATAGCATTGTTTTTGTTATTTTATTGTGTTACTATATCCTTTTTAATTTTTGCTAATTTTTATTCTTTACTCTGCATTGTTGGCAAAGGGCTCGTGAGTAAGGATTTCACGATAAATACACCTGTTGTATTTGGCACATGTGACAAATACTATTTTATTTTGAACTGCATATACCTACACCCTGGAGTCTATGGTGCGTGTAAGACACTACGCACACACACCCACACAAGCCCCGACCCTCCCACCCTTCCCACATACACCCACACCCAGGAGGCTTGTCTATGATGCATGTAACACACTATGTAACACACGTCCTTGGGAGTTAATCGCTTTCAACTGAAGCAGGTTGACATTGTTCAGCGCCAAATGTGAACAAATTAAATGAGGCAATTAAAGAGTGAATAAGCCGGCGTAGAGCGTTGATAACTGTGGCCTGATACGCCAGCAGCAATTATAATGAAGCTGATGGTTCTACCTGACTGGGTTAGTGATATTCCCCACAACATGGCTATCTGGGATACTAGGGTGTGTGAGTAGTGTCTGCGGGGGGTACTCGTTGCCTGGTCTAGTCAGTGTTCCCCCTCCACAAAATGCCGCTGCCAGATCTTTTTCTAAATAATTATGATAAAACTTGGGCTGACATTTTTTTATTTTCAAATTAATTGAACATCTGAAAAGAATTTCTACAGGACAATGTGGTGTGTTTGGCTCCTCACAGGTGAAGGTGTGTGGCTGTGGTGTTCAGCAGTGTGGTTGTGTGTGGTTATGTACTGTGTTGTTCTCCAAATTAGAGTCCTTGCCACAAATATCAAACATATCCAAACTGCTAGAAATGTGTGGTGCTATACTCCCAAAATAATCCTCAAACATATCTTTGTATAACATGTATAACTTGTCTCCTTCGCCTCCTTCTGCTAGTGTAGGACAAGGCCTGTTAAATCTGCTCCACACTAAGGACAATGACAATTGCCCATAAACCTAAAGTCTTTCTCATCCAAGATGGCATAGCAGTCAGACGTCCTTTTGTCCTCGTCTTGTCGTGTGCCGTATATATATATATATATATATATATATATATTTACACCTTTCTTTGCATATCTTTTATATATTTTATTTTCCAAAAACTCAACTTCAAAGCGTTTTCCTGCAACCCGCCTCACCAATTACAAAAAAAAGTATTATTTACCTAAAATCTGAAAATCCACAATAGAAGCTAACCTGAAGCTAGCCAGAAGCTAACCTGAAGCTAGCCAGAAGCTAACCTGAAGCTAGCCAGATGCTACCCAGAAGCTAGCCAGCTTACTGGCTAACGTTAGTATTTCAGCTAACCACGGTTTGTGGTCATCAGCTATTCCTTTAGCTCGATAATCTATCGCCACTTTTGTACAACGCGACTCAGACCAGAACATACTGGACCTATTTTTCTCCATATCCCCGGATTTCAACCGCAAGCTCTGGACATTTACACCTTGATTTCGCAGCTAGTTAGCTGCTACCCGTGTGTCTATTGGCTTACGTCGATCCCGGAGAAAACATAAATTATTCCGGAGCTAGCCAGCTGAAGAGTTCCATCAGCCACTCCTGGGCTACAATCACCTTTCCGGACCCGTTTTACTGCCAATGCGGAGCCCCACCGGGCCTTCACGACTGACTACCGACGCTATCTGCCCGAGGGAGTTATCCAACTGGCACCTCCGTCGCGACGTTACCTGAACGCTCATCTGGGTCCCGCTAATCGTTAGCTGTCTTATCGGCTGCTATCTGAATAAGTCTATCAAACAATTTTTTCTTGGGTCACTATAACTATATCTATTTTGCCAATTGGATTGATCCCGTCTACCACACGGAACCCCACTAATCTACCGACGGAAACGCACGAGGCGGCTAAAAACAGACCTCAATCTTATGCTATCTTGCTACCGATAGCCCGGCTAGCTGTCTGAATCGCCATGACCCCAACCAACCTCTACTCACTGGACCCTTACGATCACTCGATTAAACATGCCTCTCCTTAATTTAAATATGCCTTGTCCATTGCTGTTCTGGTTAGTGTTTATTGGCTTATTTCACTGTAGAGCCTCTAGCCCTGCTCTCACTATGCCTTATCCAACCTTTCAGTTCCCCCACCCACATATGCGATGACATCACCTGGTTTCAATGATGTTTCTAGAGAAAATATCTCTCTCATCATCACTCAATACCTAGGTTTACCTCCACTGTATTCACATCCTTCCATACCTTTGTCTGTACATTATTCCTTGAAGCTATTTTATCGCTCCCAGAAACGTCCTTTTACTCTCTGTTCTAGACGTTCTAGACGACCGATTCTCATAGCTTTTAGCCGTAACCTTATCCTACTCCTCCTCTGTTCCGCTGGTGATGTAGAGGTGAATCCAGGCCCTGCAGTGCCTAGCTCCACTCCTATTCCTCAGGCGCTCTCTTCTGATGACTTCTGTAACCGTAATAGCCTTGGCTTCATGCATGTTAACATTAGAAGCCTCCTCCCTAAGTTTGTTTTATTCACTGCTTTAGTACACTCTGCCAACCCGGATGTTTTAGCCGTGTCTGAATCCTGACCACCAGAAATGCTGACATTTTCATCCCTAACTACAACCTTTTCAGACAAGATAGAACGGCCAAAGGGGGCGGTGTTGCAATCTACTGCAAAGATAGCCTGCAGAGTTCTGTCCTACTATCCAGGTCTGTTCCCAAACAATTTGAACTTCTACTTTTAAAAATCCACCTCTCTAAAAACAAGTCTCTTACTGTTGCCGCCTGCTATAGACCACCCTCTGCCCCCAGCTGTGCTCTGGATACCATATGTGAACTGATTGCCCCCCATCAGCTGATGTTCTGAAAGAGCTGCGAAATCTGGACCCCTACAAATCAGCCGGGCTAGATAATCTGGACCCTTTCTTTCTAAAATTCTCTGCTGAAATTGTTGCCACCCCTATTACTAGCCTGTTCAACCTCTCTTTCGTGTCGTCTGAGATTCCCAAAGATTGGAAAGCAGCTGCGGTCATCCCCCTCTTCAAAGGGGGGGACACTCTTGACCCAAACTGCAACAGACCTATATCTATCCTACCCTGCTTTTCTATGGTCTTCGAAAGCCAAGTCAACAAACAGATTACCGACCATTTCGAATCCCACCATACCTTCTCCGCTATGCAATCTGGTTTCAGAGCTGGTCATGGGTGCACCTCAGCCACGCGCAAGGTCCCAAACGATATCTTAACCGCCATCGATAAGAAACAATACTGTGCAGCCGTATTCATTGACCTGCCCAAGGCTTTCGACTCTGTCAATCACCACATCCTCATCGGCAGACTCGACAGCCTTGGTTTCTCAAATGATTGCTTCGCCTGGTTCACCAACTACTTCTCTGATAGAGTTCAGTGTGTCAAATCGAAGGGTCTGTTGTCCGGGCCTCTGGCAGTCTCTATGGGGGTGCCACAGGGTTCAATTCTTGGACCGACTCTCTTCTCTGTATACATCAATGATGTCGCTCTTGCTGCTGGTGAGTCTCTGATCCACCTCTACGCAGACGACACCATTCTGTATACGTCTGGCCCTTCTTTGGACACTGTGTTAACAACACTCCAGGCGAGCTTCAATGCCATTACAACTCTCCTTCCGTGGCCTCCAACTGCTCTTAAATACAAGTAAAACTAAATGCATGCCCTTCAACCGATCGCTGCCTGCACCTGCCCGCCTGTCCAACATCACTACTCTGGATGGCTCTGACTTAGAATATGTGGACAACTACAAATACCTAGGTGTCTGGTTAGACTGTACACTCTCCTTCCAGACTCACATCAAACATCTCCAATCCAAAGTTAAATCTAGAATTGGCTTCCTATTCCGCAACAAAGCATCCTTCACTCATGCTGCCAAACATACCCTTGTAAAACTGACCATCCTACCAATCCTCGACTTCGGTGATGTCATTTACAAAATATCCTCCAATACCCTACTCAATAAATTGGATGCAGTCTATCACAGTGCCATCCGTTTTGTCACCAAAGCCCCATATACTACCCACCACTGCGACCTGTACACTCTCGTTGGCTGGCCCTTGCTTCATACTCGTCGCCAAACCCACTGGCTCCAGTTCATCTACAAGACCCTGCTAGGTAAAGTCCCCCCTTATCTCAGCTCGCTGGTCACCATAGCAGCACCCACCTGTAGCACGCGCTCCAGCAGGTATATCTCTCTGGTCACCCCCAAAACCAATTCTTCCTTTGGCCGCCTCTCCTTCCAGTTATCTAATGCCAATGACTGGAACGAACTACAAAACTCTCTGAAACTGGAAACACTTATCTCCCTCACTAGCTTTAAGCACCAGCTGTCAGAGCAGCTCACAGATTACTGCACCTGTACATAGCCCATCTATAATTTAGCCCAAACAACTACCTCTTTCCCTACTGTATTTATTTATTTATTTATTTTGCTCCTTTGCACCCCATTATTTCTTTCTCTACTTGCACATTATTCCACTGCAAATCAACCATTCCAGTGTTTTACTTGCTATGTTGTATTCGCCACCATGGCCCTTTTTTGCCTTTACCTCCCTTATCTCACCTCACTTGCTCACATTGTATATAGACTTATTTTTCTACTGTATTATTGACTGTATGTTTGTTTTACTCCATGTGTAACTCTGTGTTGTTGTATGTGTCGAACTGCTTTGCTTAATCTTGGCCAGGTCGCAAATGTAAATGACAACTTGTTCTCAACTTGCCTACCTGGTTAAATAAAGGTGAAATAAAGGATGAGAGAGAGGAAAAATGGCCGACTGTCTAAATGTTTTGCTCATCGTCTCTGCCTCACACATACTCTTATGTCTGCTGTGTGACAGGGGCAAATTGAAAACACATGCACAGGCAGGAACAGTCAGGAATGCATGCATGCTCATACACACACACTCACAATACACACACACACAGACACTACTCACACACCCTAGTTTCCCAGATAGCCATGTTGTGGAATATCACTAACCCAGTCAGGTAGAACCATCAGCTTCATTATAATTGCTGCTGGCGTATCAGGCCACAGTTATCAACGCTCTACGCCGGCTTATTCACTCTTTAATTGCCTCATTTAATTTGTTCACATTTGGCGCTGAACAATGTCAACCTGCTTCAGTTGAAAGCGATTAACTCCCAAGGACGTGTGTTACATAGTGTGTTACACGCATCATAGACAAGCCTCCTGGGTGTGGGTGTATGTGGGAAGGGTGGGAGAGTCGGGGCTTGTGTGGGTGTGTGTGCATGTATACGTATGCATGTGTGTATGTGTGTTTGTGAAGCACCGCAAGCCTTTTCTGGGCGTCTGTTTCCCCCTCGCCTCAACACCCTCGTCACACGGCCCCTGTAGAAACCCATCTGCTCACGGTGACATCAGCTTAAGGCATGGGTCTAATTTAAATGTCCTACCCCTATCTCTATAGGACCAATCAGATAATAAGACCAGTAATATGTACTATATATAGAAATCAATCTGCTAACGGTCAGATGAGTGTTAGGCACGACACGTAGAACGTCCTGACACGTTGTTAGTGATTCGAACAATGTTGTGTGAACTACTTGGTCTCTGTAAATCTTGTGAGTGTCGATAGAAGTCATAGCGTTTCACTGCTGGGGCTGTCTCTACCATAACAAAGTCTCTTGGCTATGGCACTGAGCCATGATGCTCTGGTCCTGTATTCATTAAACACCTCAGAGTGCTGATCTGGGATCAGTTTTTTATTTTAGATTATAATTAATAAGTCAGGGGAATTTGATCCTAGATCAGCACTTCCACTCTGAGAGGCTTTGTGAATAGAGGCCCTGGTGTGTCTCATTGCAGAGTCTGGTGGTGATTCTTGTCTCATTAAGATTGATGAGGAGAGTCATGACTGGGTTAGCTGTTAGCCTTAGCTGTTACCGGCCCACTGCCAAGCACACGCACATGCACACTCACGCAAGAATACACACACAGGCACGCACACACACACAGGCACACACAGATCCAAACACACACACATAATGCCAACTAGGAAGAGAAGAGTGGGCCATATGCAGAGCCCTGCCTGCCATGTAATTATCTGGTTAAATGTCTAATGAACGAGCTAATTTATGCATTTTTTCATCAAGTTATTTATGAGGGAAATTGAAATGTTTTCTACTTTGGCCTATGGGGCCCGGGGCTCAAGTGGCCCTGGGAGTGCGGTTTAGTTTCACCTTGTTAAGTGTAAAGGAGAACCAGTAGTATGATGGAGTGGAAAACATATTCTGCCTTCCTGAGTTTGTGACGTATTTTGGTAACAGAATGACGGCACAAACAGCACAAACTGTTACCTAATTTAGCATCTGCACTGTTCTTCAAGGGGAAGATGGGATGGAAGGGGGTGAGAGGAGGGGAGAGGATATGGGAGAGAGGGGCTGGAAGGGGGTGAGAGGAGGGGAGAGGATTTTTTAAATTTTCAGTGGAAGTTGTTAAAAGTAGTCCTTGTGCATAAAGTTTTATGGTTTGTTTAACTTTGCAATCATTGATTTTAGTTTGCTATACATTGTATATCAAATTATACATCTGAGTTTCAGCACCATTCTGTTACTGTGGAATTGCCCAGATTCATAGGTTGTACTTCAATGGCTAGATGTACTTCATTTTAATTTGGGGAGCTACTTACAGTATATCACAAAAGTGAGTACACCCCTCACATTTTTGTAAATATTTGAGTATATCTTTTCATGTGACCACACTGAAGAAATGACACTTTGCTACAATGTAAAGTAGTGAGTGTACAGCTTGTATAACAGTGTACATTTGCTGTCCCCTCAAAATAACTCAACACACAGCCATTAATGTCTAAACCGCTGGCAACAAAAGTGAGTACACCCCTAAGTGAAAATGTCCAAATTGGGCCCAATTAGCCATTTTCCCTCCCCGGTGTCATGTGACTCTTTAGTGTTACAAGGTCTCAGGTGTGAATGGGGAGCAGGTGTGTTAAATTTGGTGTCATCGCTCTCACACTCCCTCATACTGACTGGTCACTGGAAGTTCAACATGGCACCTCATGGCAAAGAAATCTCTGAGGATCTGAAAAAAATATTTGTTGATCTACATAAAGATGGCCTGGGCTATAAGAAGATTGCCAAGACCCTGAAACTGAGCTGCAGCACGGTGGCCAAGACCATACAGAGGTTTAACTGGACAGGTTCCACTCAGAACAGGCCTCGCCATGGTCGACCAAAGAAGTTGAGTGCACGTGCTTGGCGTCATATCCAGAGGTTGTCTTTGGGAAAAAGACGTATGAGTGCTGCCAGCATTGCTGCAGAGGTTGAAGGGGTGGGGGGTCAGCCTGTCAGTGCTCAGACCATACGCCGTACACTGCATCAAATTGGTCTGCATGGCTGTGGTCCCAGAAGGAAGCCTCTTCTAAAGATGATGCACAAGAAAGCCCGCAAACAGTTTGCTGAAGACAAGCAGACTAAGGACATGGATTACTGGAACCATGTCCTGTGGTCTGATGAGACCAAGATAAAAGTATTTGGTTCAGATAGTGTCAAGCGTGTCTGGCGGCAACCAGGTGAGGAGTACAAAGACAAGTGTGTCTTGCCTACAGTCAAGCATGGTGGTGGGAATGTCATGGTCTGGGGCTGCATGAGTGCTGCCGGCACTGCGGAGCTACAGTTCATTGAGGGAACCATGAATGCCAACATGTACTGTGACATACTGAAGCAGAGCATGATCCCCTCCCTGATCCCCTCCCCTCCCTGATGCCAATTTTATATCCCGAGTGCCACTTTCAGCAACCAGCACCATTTGTGTTGTAGTTGGAAAGCGTTGTTGTATTGTCGGTGAGGTTGCTTTATTATGTTGAAATATCTTGTAAAAAATGACTAAGAGTGTATATATTTATTTAATCAGAGGTAGTACTAACAAGTAGAGGTTTGTATGGTCTAGGTGTACTTGAAGATGAAGGGGAGAAAGAAGAGAGAGAAAAGGAGGAGACCAGGACTCACCTGGATATGAACTCACCTACTGGGGGTTAGGAGAGAGGAGGAGAGGAGGGTAGGGGGGGGGGGGGGTGAGAGGAGGGGAGAGGATAGGGGGGAGAGGGGATGAAAGGGGGTGAGAGGAGGGGAGAGGATAGGGGAGAGAGGAGATGGAAGGGGGTGAGAGGAGGGGAGAGGAGGGGAGAGGATAGGGGGAAGATGGGATGGAAGGGGGTGAGAGGAGGGGAGAGGATATGGGAGAGAGGGGCTGGAAGGGCGTGAGAGGAGGGGAGAGGATATGGGAGAGAGGGGCTGGAAGGGGGTGAGAGGAGGGGAGAGGATATGGGGGAGAGGGGCTGGAAGGGCGTGAGAGGAGGGGAGAGGATATGGGGGAGAGGGGATGGAAGGGGGTGAGAGGAGGGGAGAGGATAGGGGGGTGAGGGGATGAGAGGAGGGGAGAGGATAGGGGGAGAGGGGATGGAAGGGGGTGAGAGGATAGGGGGAGAGGGGATGGAAGGGGGTGAGAGGAGGGGAGAGGATATGGGGGGGAGGGGATGAAAGGGGGTGAGAGGAGGGGAGAGGATAGGGGGGGGGGTGGAAGGAGGGGAGAGGATATGGGGGAGAGGGGATGGAAGGGGGTGAGAGGAGGGGAGAGGATAGGGGGGAGAGGAGATGGAAGGGGGTGAGAGGAGGGGAGAGGATAGGGGGGAGAGGAGATGGAAGGGGGTGAGAGGAGGGGAGAGGATAGGTGGGGGAGGGGATGGAAGGGGGTGAGAGGAGGGGAGAGGATAGGGGGGAGAGGGGATGGAAGGGGGTGAGAGGAGGGGAGAGGATAGGGGGGAGAGGGAATGGAAGGGGGTGAGAGGAGGGGAGAGGATAGGGGGGAGAGGGAATGGAAGGGGGTGAGAGGAGGGGAGAGGATAGGGGGGAGAGGGGATGGAAGGGGGTGAGAGGAGGGGAGAGGATAGGGGGGAGAGGGAATGGAAGGGGGTGAGAGGAGGGGAGAGGATAGGGGGGAGAGGGAATGGAAGGGGGTGAGAGGAGGGGAGAGGATATGGGGAAGATGGGATGGAAGGGGGTGAGAGGAGGGGAGAGGATAGGGGGGAGAGGGAATGGAAGGGGGTGAGAGGAGGGGAGAGGATAGGGGGGAGAGGAGATGGAAGGGGGTGAGAGGAGGGGAGAGGATAGGGGGGAGAGGAGATGGAAGGGGGTGAGAGGAGGGGAGAGGATAGGGGGGAGAGGAGATGGAAGAGGGTGAGAGGAGGGGAGAGGATATGGGGGAGAGGGAATGGAAGGGGGTGAGAGGAGGGGAGAGGATAGGGGGGAGAGGGAATGGAAGGGGGTGAGAGGAGGGGAGAGGATAGGGGAAGATGGGATGGAAGGGGGTGAGAGGAGGGGAGAGGATAGGGGGGAGAGGAGATGGAAGGGGGTGAGAGGAGGGGAGAGGATAGGGGGGAGAGGGGATGGAAAGGGGTGAGAGGAGGGGAGAGGATAGGGGGGAGAGGAGATGGAAGGGGGTGAGAGGAGGGGAGAGGATAGGGGGGAGAGGGGATGGAAAGGGGTGAGAGGAGGGGAGAGGATAGGGGGGAGAGGAGATGGAAGGGGGTGAGAGGAGGGGAGAGGATAGGGGGAAGACGGGATGGAAAGGGGTGAGAGGAGGGGAGAGGATAGGGGGGATAGGGGATGGAAGGGTTGAGGACAATAGAAGAGAGGAAGAGACAATAATAGAGAAGATAAGAGAACAGAAAAGGAGAAGAGACTCCATCTCCAGACTCCTGGTTCTAATGCCTTCAGTATCTCCTGTCTGATAATGAGGTTTAGATTGAAGCTCTAAAGGATGCAGTATCACAGCTAGTAACTCTCCAGCCTGGACACATACACACACACACACACACACACACACACACACACACACACACACACACACACACACACACACACACACACACACACACACACACACACACACACACACACACACACACACACACACACAAACAACAGTTCTCCAGCCTGGCTGACTCAAATAGACAAAGGCCAGAACCTGGCTATGAATTATAGATGAGTGGAGAAATGGGCAGGGGGTCTTCCTGCCGGGAGAGGAAGTGAGGTGAGGAATACTGATATCCCCAGTAGCTGGGCTCGTCCTCATTAGTCAACACCATGGTGTAATCAAACTTACCTCTGTTGTACAGTTGGTAGAGCATGACTCTTGTAACTCCAGGATAATGGGCCACCTATAAATAACAAATGTAAATCTCTTTAGATATATGATGTATTATACCCAGCTCTCTATAGGTAGTGGCAGACTAGGGGCTATTGTGGGGTTCTCCTCCTGGCCATGGAACCCCGGAACCATGAAATCACAGAACCATCACGCTCCATCTACAAAAGGAATTCCTTTGCACCCACACTTCCTTCTCTCTCTCTCTCCCTCCCTCTATCCCCTTACTTCTTTCCCTCCCTCCCTCTATTCCCCTCCTTCTCTCCTATACCCCTCCTTCTCCCCCTCCCTCCTCCCTCTATCCCCCTCTTCTCTCCCTCTCTCCTCCCTCTATCCACCTCCTTCTCTCCCTCTCTCCTCCCTCTATCCCCCTCCCTCTCTCTCTCCCTCCCTCCTCTATCCCCCTCCCTCTCTCCCTCTCTCCCCCCTCTATCCCCCTCCCTCTCTCTCTCCCTCCTCCCTCTATCCCCCTCCCTCACTCCTCCTCTATCTCCCTCCCTCCCCCCTCTATCCCCCCCCTCCCTCCATCTCCCTCCTTCTCTTCCTCCTCTTCTCATCCCGGCTCTCCTCCATGGGATAGATTTGCATGTTTGATCTATGATCTCCCTCCCTCCCTCTTCTCTCAGTGGGTGAGGATCTACATTCTCTGTATGGTGTGAATGGTCCTCTGCCCACCTGCAGCTGTTTGGATAGGGATGATCATTACCGCTCTCTGCAGTCTGTCTGTCTACACACATCACATGCATTTCAATGGACACGGATATGGGAGTGTGCCCAGCCATATACCCACGTAGGGGGGATCTCTGCTGGGTATAAGCCGACCAGGTCTGCCCTCAACAGAGGAAAAATTATTGGTGTGTTTTTGGGGGTGTTCGGAGTAACGTATGATAATACAACTTTACATTCTTAATGGCCTTTGTCTCCTGGTTTCTTTTGAAGGGAAAATACTGCATGTAGAACACTGTTTTATGATCCGGTGTTAAACCAGTTTTGTTCAGTTCTGTGAAGCTTTATTGTCCCAAAGCAAGTGTATGAGTCCCTCTGTCCTCCATGTTGTGATTAATATGACCATACAGAATGGATTCCTACTGCCCACATATATAACACTACAGGCTCAACTTGTCATTTTCTGTAGACTGGTTTTGCAGTTTGACTACATCACACGGACACGAGCTGGATATTGGTGCTCTCTTCTTCTCTGCTGCTCCCTGGCTGAATCCCAAATGGCACCATGTTCCCTACATTGTGCACTAAAGGCCCATAGGGCCCTGGTCAAAGAAGTGCAGTATGAAGGGATTGGGACCACAGACCTTCTCGTTTTCTCCCTGTTCTAAACATGAAGGAAAGATATTAGAAGTGGACAAGATCAAAAGCTTATCAAACAGCTTCAGGGAACTCTGCCCTGACCTTGGTTGTGTCCCAATTGACATCCTATTCTCTTTATAGTGCACTACTTTTGACCAGAGCCTATTTGGCTTCAAGTCCTCACACGCATAAATGAACGTCTCAGCAGGAAAGAACATCTTCTGTAACTCTTTGTAACTCCCTCTTAGCAGCTCAGCCAAGCAACCCCAGGAGGATGTTATCTGAAATCATTGAAGTACTTCGTAATTTTTAAATTGAATATCCTCTGTATGGAAATAATGAACATTTTGCGTTTTATTCAAAGATGACGGTAGCTCAGTTTTGGGTCTTTTTGATTTGGCTGATGATCACAGCTTTGAGGATGAAACTAATTCAGTGGTAATGCACCCAGCTCATGATATGCTGTTAAAGACGACTTATGATCTTACCCCTGCTAAACCCTCAATATGGCTGCCTCTTTCTCAGGGGGAGAGAAGTAGGTAGTGCTTATAAAGTCGACAGTGGGTACTGGGTACTGGGTACTGGGTACTGGGTACTGGGTACTGGGTACTGGGTACTGGGTACTGGGTACTGATAGCTAGCATGGTTTGCAGTGATCTCAGGTCATCCTCCTGTAGGATCTCCCTGTAGCTCAGTGTAGGACTGCTTCAAGAGGTCATGAGACCTGGGGATCTGAAGAAAGAGAATAATAAAAAACAACAAGCTGTCTTTGATGGTCCAGCTTTATAATCCGGCACTAGTCAAAACAATATGAAACATTACCTGCTGTCTAGTAAACAGAGCATGGAGACAGACTGACATGCCAGTTGGTGTTCCCACGCCATGGTGAGAATGTTCTAAGAGATAACATCTTAGAGATGTATACCTCCCACATCTCTCTGCTCTGAGAGAGTGAGAGAGAGAGAGGGAGAGAGAGAGGGAGAGAGAGAGATAGAGAGATAGAGAGAGAGAGAGAGAGGGGGAGAGGGGGAGAGAGAGAGAGAGAGAGAGGGAGAGGGGGAGAGAGAGAGAGAGAGAGATAGAGAGATAGAGAGAGAGATAGAGAGAGAGACTTAGTCTGGCACCTGCCTGTGGAGTAAAACTGACAGTGATGCCAAT
The DNA here is from genome assembly GCF_029448725.1 of Salvelinus fontinalis. Taxonomy (NCBI): domain Eukaryota; kingdom Metazoa; phylum Chordata; class Actinopteri; order Salmoniformes; family Salmonidae; genus Salvelinus; species Salvelinus fontinalis. The sequence goes on along the minus strand of NC_074683.1, from coordinate 27,299,714 downwards.
CTGTCCACTTGGCATCAGTCCCTCATAAACACTTTCTTGACTTTTCTTTAGTCTGGCCTTATAGTCCACCGGCCTGCATGTACAGTTAGTGATGATATCCATATTGCTCTCCCTTTTTAGCCTGTAATTTATAGTTCAAACTTCCTGCCAAATTTGTCAGACGCTGGTGAAATGACAATGGCTAACAGTGGGCAGGAGATGCTCTTCATTTCGCTGTTTTATAATGAGAGCAGAGCTATCCCTATGGCCTACAGTCACTCCCACTACCCTATATTGTCTTCCATAGTTCAAACTTCCACCAACCAAATTATCATCATCATTTACATTTAATTCAATCAGCAGACACTCTTATCCAGAGTGACTTACAGTAGTGAGTGCATACATTTTCATACTGGACCTACGTGAGAATTGAATCCACAACCCTGGTGTTGCAAGCACCATGCTCTACCAACTGAGCCATACGGGACCACTAGGCTGTTTTGGTACTCTAGGTTGTGGAGGCCAGTCCTGCAACTTCAGTCCACTAGGCTGTGTGTTCAGCGGTCCCTGTCCCCCTGGTCACCGCAGCAGTGTGATGTGTGTGTGCTCCTGGGGATTATGCATGTGCTGTCATGCAGGAGGTTTTATGACTCTAATCGGTCCTCTCGTTCCCAGGCCCAGAGAATAGACTTCAGTGGTGCTGCATTGATCCTACTCATTATCCTCCTTCTGCACATAGAGTCACGAACTTCACCTACACCCAGACTAAAAGGTCATAGATATTATTATAGTGAGGGACCAACATTCCCATTTGTCTGTCTGTTAGTCAGTGGATTTAGCTATGGGCCAACACCTTGTGCTGTGAATTTGGCAATGTGACTTAACCATTCTTAACGCTAAACACACACACACACACACACACACACACACACACACACACACACACACACACACACACACACACACACACACACACTCCTTTCTCTCTCTTTCTGTGTGATGGCTTTTGGCAAACGTACATCCGGCCCATTTGCATTCCCTTTTGGCTTGTTGGCTGGCACGCATGCCGCCGCTGTGCCGTCCCTGCTTTGAACGGGCTCCCAGATGCACTTATTCCTGTACAGTGGTTCGTTTGGGAAACTTAGTTAATTAGTGTGTGTGTGCAACATGGCACTTACAGTGACTAATAGAGTCTCCAGGTACATAGAGGAGAGGAGACTAGAGGAGAGGAGACAAGAGGAGAGGAGACGAGAGGAGAGGAGACTAGAGGAGAGGAGAGGAGACTAGAGGAGAGGAGAGAAGACTAGTGGAGAGGAGACTAGAGGAGAGGAGACTGTATAATGGCGCTGGAGAGGATGGTAGCCGTATTATTGGCTCTTTGCCAACTGTGCTATTTTCGCATTGTTTTTTTCCGCATTGTTTGTAACTTATTTTGTACATAATGTTGCTGCTAACGACTCTTATGACCGAAAAGAGCTTCTGGACATCGGAACAGAGATTACTGACCTTGAATTGGACGAAACAATCACTGGAAAATAAATGGGACGAACTAAAAGCACGTAGATCCTACCAACGGAACATAAAATTGTAATATCTTATGTTTTCCCGAGTTGTGGCTGAACTATGACATGAATAACATACCGCTGGCGGGTTATACACTTTTTCGGCAGGATAGAACAGCAGCCTCTGGTAAGACAAGGGGTGGCGGTCTATCTATATTTATGCACAACATTTGGTCCACGATATCTAAGGAAGTCTTGAGGTTTTGCTCGCCTGAGGTAGAGTATCTCATGATAAGCTGTAGACCACATTATCTATCAAGAGTGTTTTAATCTGTATTTTTCGTAGTTGTCTACATACCACCACAGATTGATGCTGGCACTAAGACCGCACTCAATGAGCTGTATTCCGCCATAAGCAAACAGGAAAACGCTCATGCAGAGGTGACACTCCTTGTGGCCAGGGACTTTAATGCAGGGAAACTTAAATCTGTTTTTCCTCATTTCTATCAGCATGTTAAATGTGCAACCAGAGGGGAAAACAACTCTAGACCACCTTTACTCCACACACAGAGATGCGTACAAAGCTCTCCCTCACCCTCCATTTGGCAAATCTGACCATAATTCTATCCTCCTGATTCCTGCTTACAAGCAAATATTCAAGCAGGAAACACCAGTAACTCGGTCAATAAAAAAGTGGTCAGATGACGCAGATGCTAAACTACAGGACTGTTTTGCTATCACAGACTGGGATGTTCCGGGACTCTTCTGATGGCATTGAGGAGTACACCACATCAGTCAATGGCTTTATCAATAAGTGCATTGATGACAACATCCCCCCATTGACTGTACGTACATACCCCAACCAGAAGCAATGGATTACAGGCAACATCCGCACTGCGCTAAAGGGTAGAGCTGCCACTTTCAAGTTGCGGGACTCTAACCCGGACGCTTATATGAAGTCCCGCTATGCCCTCTGACGGACCATCAAACAGGCAAAGGATCAATACAGAACTAAGATCGAATCGTACCTCACCGGCCCCGACGCTCGTCAGATGTGGCAGAACTTGCAAACTATTACAGACTACAAAGGGAAGCACAGCAGAGAGCTGCACAGTGACACGAGCCTACCAGACAAGCTAAATAATTATATGCTCGCTTCGAGGCAAATAACACTGAAACATGCATGAGAGCATCAGCTGTTTCGGACGACTGTGTGATCACGCTCTCCGCAGCCGATGTGAGTAAGACTGTTAAACAGGTCAACATTCACAAGGCCTCTGGGCCAGACAGATTACCAGGACGTGTACTCTGAGCATGCGCTGACCAACTGGGAAGTGTCTTCACTGACATTTTCAACCTCTACCTGTCTGAGTCTGTAATACCAACATGTTTCAAGCAAACCACCATAGTCCCTGTTACAAAGAACACTAAGGTAACCTGCCTAAATGACTACTGACCCGTAGCAAACACATCTGTAGCCATGAAGTGCTTTGAAAGGCTGGTCAATGCTCACATCAACAACATTATCCCAGAAACCCTAGAACCACTCCAATTTGCATACCACCTCAACAGATCCACAGATGATGCAATCTGTATTGCACTCCACTCTGCCCTTTCACACCTGGACCAAAAGGAACACCTATGTGAGAATGCTATTCATTGACTACAGCTCAGCGTTCAAAAACATACAGTGGGGCAAAAGAGTATTTAGTCAGCCACCAATTGTGCAAGTTCTCCCACTTAAAAAGATGAGAGAGGCCTGTAATTTTCATCATAGGTACACTTCAACTATAAAAGACAAAATGAGAAAAAGAAATCCAGAAAATCACATTGTAGGATTTTTTATGAATTTATTTGCAAATTATGGTGGAAAATAAGTATTTGGTCACCTACAAACAAGCAAGATTTCTTGCTCTCACAGACCTGTAACTTCTTCTTTAATAAGAGGCTCCTCTGTCCTCCACTCGTTAACTGTATTAATGGCACCTGTTTGAACTTGTTATCAGTATAAAAGACACCTGTCCACAACCTCAAACTGTAAAGGCAGTCAATGTTGTTCTCCCCCTTAGACGAGAAGGAGCATGGATAGGACCAAGATGCGGATTGAGGGAAATAAGCCATCTTTTAATGACAACAGCAAACAAGACACTACAAAACAACAAATGTGACTAACCTTCAACCGTCCTGTGAGGACACAGGAACAAACACCCACAAAACCCCAGTGAAACCCTGGCTGCCTTAGTATGACTCTCAATTAGAGACAAACGATACACACCTGTCTCTAATTGAGAATCATACCAGGCCGAACACAAAAACCAACCTAGAAATACAAAACATAGACTGCCCACCCAAAACACACGCCCTGACCATAAACACATACAAAAACAACATAAAACAGGTCAGGACCGTTACAGAACCCCCCCCTCAAGGTGCGAACGCCGGGCGCACCAGCACAAAGTCCAGGGGAGGGTCTGGGTGGGCAGTTGACCACGGTGGTGGCTCAGGCTGAGGGCGAGGTCCCCACCCCACCATAATCAATCCCCGCTTCTTTATCCCCCCTCCCAATGACCACCCTCCCACTAACACCACCTAAATGAAGGGGCAGCACCGGGATAAGGGGCAGCACCGGGATAAGGGGCAGCACCGGGATAAGGGGCAGCACCGGGATAAGGGGCGGCAGGTCCTGGCTGAGGGACTCCGGCAGGTCCTGGCTGAGGGACTCCGGCAGGTCCTGGCTGAGGGACTCCGGCAGGTCCTGGCTGAGGGACTCCGGCAGGTCCTGGCTGAGGGACTCCGGCAGGTCCTGGCTGAGGGACTCCGGCAGGTCCGGGCTGAGGGACTCCGGCCGGTCCGGGCGTGAGGGACTCCGGCAGGTCCGGGCGTGAGGGACTCCGGCAGGTCCGGGCGTGAGGGACTCCGGCAGGTCCGGGCTGAGGGACTCCGGCCGGTCCGGGCTGAGGGACTCCGGCAGGTCCTGGCTGGACGGCTCGGGCAGGTCCTGGCTGGACGGCTCTGGCAGGTCCTGGCTGGACGGCTCTGGCAGGTCCTGGCTGGACGGCTCTGGCAGGTCCTGGCTGGACGGCTCTGGCAGGTCCTGGCTGGACGGCTCTGGCAGGTCCTGGCTGGACGGCTCTGGCAGGTCACTGGCTGGACGGCTCTGGCAGGTCACGGCTGGACGGCTCTGGCAGGTCATGGCAGGACGGCTCTGGCTGGTCATGGCAGGACGGCTCTGGCTGGTCATGGCAGGACGGCTCTGGCTGGTCATGGCAGGACGGCGCTGGCTGGTCATGGCAGGACGGCTCTGGCTGCTCATGGCAGGACGGCAGACTCTGGCCGGCTGAGACGCACTATAGGCCTGGTGTGTGGCACCGGAACTGGAGGCACCGGGCCGAGGGCACGCACCTCAGGGCGAGTGCGGGGAACAGGAACTGGGCACACTGGACTCTCGTGGCGCACTCTAGGCCTGGTGCGTGGTACCGGAACTGGAGGTACCGGGCTGGAGACACGCACCATAGGGAGAGTGCGTGGAAGAGGAACAGGGCTCTGGAGATGCACTGGAAGCCTGGTGCGTGGTGTAGGCACTGGTGGTACTGAGCTGGGGTGGGAAGGTGGCGCCGGATATACCGGACCGTGAAGGAGGACACGTGCTCTTGAGCACCGAGCCTCCCCAACCTTACCAGGTTGAATGGTCCCCGTAGCCCTGCCAGTGCGGCGAGGTGGAATAGCCCGCACTGGGCTATGCAGGCGAACCGGGGACACCACCTGTAAGGCTGGTGCCATGTACGCCGGCCCGAGGAGACGTACTGGAGACCAGATACGTTGGGCCGGCTTCATGGCACTCGGCTCGATGCCCAACCTAGCCCTCCCAGTGCGGCAAGGTGGAATAGCCCGCACTGGGCTAAGCACGCGTACTGGGGACACCGTGCGCTTTACCGCATAACACGGTGTCTGACCAGTACGACGCCCTCTTACTCCACGGCAAGCCCGGGGAGTTGGCTCAGGTATCCAACCCGGCTTCGCCACCCCCCCCTTTAGCCCCCCCCCCCCCCCCCAAGAAATTTTTGGGTGAGCCTCTCGGGCTTCCGGCCTCTCCTATGTGCTGCCTCCTCATACCAGCGCTCCTGGGCTGTGGCTGCCTTCCTCTCCTCCCGAGAGCGGCGATTCTCTCCAACCCTTCCCCAGGGTCCCTTTCCGTCCATGATCTCCCAAGACCATTCCTCCTGTGTCCAGTGCCTTAGTTCCTTTTCTCTCTCCTCAATCCGCTTGGTCCTGTTATGGTGGGTGTTTCTGTAAAGGCAGTCAATGTTGTTCTCCCCCTTAGACGAGAAGGAGCATGGATAGGACCAAGATGCGGATTGAGGGAAATAAGCCATCTTTTAATGACAACAGCAAACAAGACACTACAAAACTACAAAACAACAAATGTGACTAACCTTCAACCGTCCTGTGAGGACACAGGAACAAACACCCACAAAACCCCAGTGAAACCCTGGCTGCCTTAGTATGACTCTCAATTAGAGACAAACGATACACACCTGTCTCTAATTGAGAATCATACCAGGCCGAACACAAAAACCAACCTAGAAATACAAAACATAGACTGCCCACCCAAAACACACGCCCTGACCATAAACACATACAAAAACAACATAAAACAGGTCAGGACCGTTACACAAACAGTCACACTCCAAACTCCACAATGGCCAAGACCAAAGAGCTGTCAAAGGACACCAGAAACAAAATTGTAGACCTGCACCAGGCTGGGAAGACTGAATCTGCAATAGTTAAGCAGCTTGGTTTGAAGAAATCAACTGTGGGAGCAATTATTAGGAAATGGAAGACATACAAGACCACTGATAATCTCCCTCGATCTGGGGGAGCAAGATCTCACCCCGTGGGGTCAAAATGATCACAAGAACGGTGAGCAAAAATCCCAGAACCACACGGGGGGACCTAGTGAATGACCTGCAGAGAGCTGGGACCAAAGTAACAAAGCCTACCATCAGTAACACACTACGCCGCCAGGGACTCAAATCCTGCAGTGCCAGATGTGTCCCCCTGCTTAAGACAGTACATGTCCAGGCCCGTCTGAAGTTTGCTAGAGAGCATTTGGATGATCCAGAAGAAGATTGGGAGAACGTCATATGGTCAGATGAAACCAAAATAGAACTTTTTGGTAAAAACTCAACTCGTCGTGTTTGGAGGACAAAGAATGCTGGGTTGCATCCAAAGAACATCAGACCTACTGTGAAGCATGGGGGTGGAAACATCATGCTTTGGGGCTGTTTTTCTGCAAAGGGACCAGGACGACTGATCCGTGTAAAGGAAAGAATGAATGGGGCCATGTATCGTGAGATTTTGAGTGAAAACCTACTTCCATCAGCAAGGGCATTGAAGATGAAACGTGGCTGGGTCTTTCAGCATGACAATGATCCCAAACACACCGCCCGGGCAACGAAGGAGTGGCTTCGTAAGAAGCATTTCAAGGTCCTGGAGTGGCCTAGCCAGTCTCCAGATCTCAACCCCATAGAAAATCTTTGGAGGGAGTTGAAAGTCTATGTTGCCCAGCAACAGCCCCAAAACATCACTGCTCTAGAGGAGATTTGCATGGAGGAATTGGCCAAAATACCAGCAACAGTGTGTGAAAACCTTGTGAAGACTTGCAGAAAACGTTTGACCTCTGTCATTGCCAACAAAGGGTATATAACAAAGTATTGAGATAAACTTTTGTTATTGACCAAATACTTATTTTCCACCATAATTTGCAAATAAATTCATAAAAAATCCTACAATATGATTTTCTGGATTTTTTTTTCTCATTTTGTCTGTCATAGTTGAAGTGTACCTATGCTGAAAATTACAGGCCTCTCATCTTTTTAAGTGGGAGAACTTGCACAATTGGTGGCTGACTAAATACTTTTTTGCCCAATTGTAGTTCCCTCAAAGCTCATCACTATGTTAATAACCCTGGGACTAAACACCTCCCTCTGCAACTGGATCCTGGACTTCCTGATGGGCCGCCCCCAGGTGGTAAGGGTAGGTAACAACCACATCCGCCATGCTGATCCTCCATACGGGGGCTCCTCAGGGGTGCATGCTCAGTCCCCTCCTGTACTCCCTGTTCACTCATGACTTAAAATTGTCAAAGACATCTACCATAGTCATAAACTGTTCTCTCTGCTACCGCACGTCAAGCAGTACCGGAGTGCCAAGTCTATGTCCAAAAATCTTTAAACCAGCTTCTACTCCCAAGCCATAAGACTGCTGAACAATTAATCAAATGGCTACCCAGACTATTTGCCTTGCCCCCCCCCCCCCTCACCTCTTCTACGCTACTGTTACTCTCTGTTATCATCTATGCATAGTCACTTTAATAACCCTACTTACATGTACATATTACCTCAATTTCCCCCGCACATGGACTCTGTACCGGTACCCACTGTATATAGTCTCCTTATTGTTATTTTACTGCTTCTCTTTAATTATTTGTTACTTTTTTACTTTTTTTTTGTTTTTTTCTTAAAACTGCATTGTTGGTTAAGGGCTTGTAAGTAAGCATTTCACTGTAATATCTACAGCTGTTGTATTCGGCGTTTGTGAGAAATACAAATTGATTTGATTTTATGTGTCTATAGGAGAAGAGACTAGAGGAGAGGAGACTATATGAGAGGAGAGGAGACTCTAGGAGAGGAGACTAGGAGAGGAGACTAAGAGAGGAGACTAGAGGAGAGGAGTCTATAGGAGAGGAGTCTATAGGAGAGGAGAGCAGAGGAGAGGAGACGGAGAGGAGACAGAGAGGAGACTGTAGGAGAGGAGAGGAGACTAGAGGAGAGGAGACTGTAGGAGAGGAGAGGAGACTAGAGGAGAGGAGACTGTAGGAGAGGAGAGGTGGCTAGAGGAGAGGAGACTAGGGAGACTATATGTGAGGAGACTAGAGGAGAGGAGACTATAGAAGATGAATGGAGACTAGAGGAGACTATAGGAGAGGAGACTATAGGAGATGAGACTAGAGGAGAGGAGCCTGTAGGAGAGGGAGAGGGAGAGGAGACTAGAGGAGGGGAGAGGAGAGGGAGAGCTCCTCTGTGCTTTCTGAATGAGAACGACAGAGAGACTCACACAGCGGACGCTTTAATGGTTTCAAGTTCCACTGAGCATTAAGGATGTACATCTTCATTATTCTGCTAAATGACTTAAATGTAAATGTAATGTAATGTAAAATTCAGCAACAGTTTGGGATTCCTAATGGCACTTTTCTCTTCCCTACTGATCTGAACTTTACCAATATTTCACTTCAAATCTAGATTGCTCTTATGCCCGTCATACAAGCTTTTCATTCATATTGGTGGTGATAGATTAATTGGTTGGCCTGTTGCTCTCTTGATGTCTTGATTCTATTGGATTGACCAATAGGATTGGATTGGATTGACCAATATTCTATTGGATTGACCAATAGGTTCTACAGTGCATTCGGAAAGTATTCAGACCCCTTGACTTTTTCCATTTTGTTATGTTAATGCCTTATTCTAAAATGGATTACGTAGTTTTTCCCCTCATCAATAGACACAAAATACCCAATAATGACAAAGCAAAAAAGTAAAAACAGAAATACTACATTTACATAAGTATTCAGACCCTTTACTCAGTACTTTATTGAAGCTCCTCGAGTTGTCTTGGGTATGACGCTACAAGCTTGGCTCACCTGTATTAGGGGAGTTTCTCCCATTATTCTCTGCAGATCCTCTTAAGCCCTCTTGGAAGGTGAACCTTCACCCCAGTCTGAGGTCCTGAGCACTCTAGAGCAGGTTTTCATCAAGGATCTCTCTGTACTTTGCTCCGTTTATCTTTCCCTCGATCCTGACTTAGTCTCCCAGTTCCTGCCACTAAAAAACATCCCCACAGCGTGATGCTGCCACCACCATGCTTCACCGTAGGGATGGTGCCAGGTTTCCTCCCGAAGTAACGCTTGGCATTCAGACCAAAGAGTTCAATCTTAGTTTTATCAGACGAGAGAATCTTGTTTCTCATGATCTGTGTGTCCTTTAGGTGCCTTTTGGCAAACTCCAAGTTGGCTGTCATGTGTATTTTACTGAGGATTGGCTTCCGTCTGGCTACTTTACCATAAAGGCCTGATTAGTGGAGTGCTGCAGAGATGTTGTCCTTCTGGAAGGTTCTCCCATCTCCACAGAGGAACTCTGGAGCCATGTCAGACTGACCATAGGGTTCTTGGTCACCTCACTGACCAATGCCCTTCTCCCCCAATTGCTCAGTTTGGCAGGGCGGCCAGCTCTAAGAAGCTTCTTGGCGGTTCCAAACTTCTTCCATTTAAGAATTATGAAGGCCACTGTTCTTGGGGACCTTCAATGCTGTAGAAAATGTTTGGTACCCTTCCCCAAATCTGTGCCTTGACTCAATCCTGTCTCGGAGCTCTACTGACAATTCCTTCGAGCTCATGGCTTTGTTTTTGCTCTGATATGCATTGTCAACTGTGGGACATTATATAGACAGGTGTGTGCCTTTCCAAATCATGTCCAATCAATTGAATTTACCACAGGTGGACTCCAATCAAGTTGTAGAAACATCTCAAGAATGATCAATAGAAACTGCATGCACCTGAGCTCAATTTTAAGTCTCATAGCAAAGGGTCTGAATACTTATGTAAATAAGGTGTTTCTGTTTTTTAGTTTTTATAAATTAGAAAAAATGTATAAAAATCTATTTTAATCCATTTTAGAATAAGGCTGTAATAAGATGTGGAAAAGGTCAAGGGGTCTGAATACTTTCTGAATGCACTGTATGTGGTGTTCTGGACCACATTCTGATGTTCTGACAATGTGACAGCTGTTGTTGATGAGTTTCTCATGAGTCTGTGCCAGCTATTTAATCTGTGGGTGTTGTACCTAGCTGTTGTTGTTTTACCCTCAATCAGAGATGCACTCACGGTGTTCATTTCAACCATTGAGCGTCAAGAGAGCAAGTGTACATTTTTTCGGGCCAGTAATAATGTGTTTTGCCATTGGACAAAAGCCATAGCTTGTTAGCGCTAGGAGCTAAGAGCTGCCTTTGGCATCACGTAGTAAGGGGAAGAGATGAGCCTACAGCTTGTCTAAACTCAGCTTAGGACAGAAACACACTGGGGGATGTCTGCGCTTTTTCTACACTGTTAGCCATTTTTATCAGTAGCTTACTGCATTAATCAACAGTATGATACTGTGTAAACTGAATACAGTAGATTACCATAGGCTACACAGTAAAATATCATACATTTGTTTAACAGCACACTGTAAGACCTTTCTGTAATTTCAACAGTAATACACTCTAGAATGCACAGTAAAATACCATAAATGTGTTTTACAGTATTAATTATGTTGTATTGTAGGAAAATGTTGTGGGCAGGGAAATAGTCTCTGGCTCATTAACATATTTTAAGGTGTGCCTTGTAAGAGGCTATATTTGTTGCACCCGTGAGTGAGAATGTTGTATTACCAACAGAATACGGCAATATACTGTATTTTAGGAATTCTACAAACCTTGTCCTGAAACTCTACAGCAATTTACTGGCCAATTGTCATCAGTAATTTACTGTAAATGTCAGAGAAAATGTTTTACAGTGTAGCTGTGACCTGCTCTGCCCTACTCTGCTCCCCTCCACTCTGCTCTACTGTACTCTGCTCTACAGCTTTGATGCCCTTCTCAAAGCAAAGCGGCTTCAGGCCTATAGCCCGGGAGAGAGGCAGGGAGGGAGCTTTACAAGCAGCTTCACATGACTGGCGTAATGACTTAAGTGCTCCCCTCCATGGGGGATAAAAACTCTCCTTTCAAAAGGCCACCATGGGGATCAGTTTAGCCAGTGCACCACCTCCACCTCCCATCCATTAACCCCTCTCCACCCACCGGTAGGCTCAGGTCCTGGGCAGGAGAGGAGACTTGGGGGTGAGGAGGTAGTGCAGGGGCTGCTGGGACAAACACACGCACACATACATTGCTTCCCACCACTGGCTCCACAGATCAATAGGATCCTGGACATACTGAGGCTAGCCATCAATCAGCAGCAGCACTGAGGCTAATTTATGCCCATGCTCAGCCGATCAATCCGCACCGGGGCACTGGGGTGTGAAATTCAAATTATTATTACAGCCAGCCAGTTCCATTATCAGGGAATGGAGAAGGAAGGAAGGATGTGCAGCTCTAGCTGGCTCAGCGATATTGGCTCCCTTCCCTTATGGGGGGCCAAAGGCTTGGCCTCTGTGGTCCGATACAGTGGGGGAGTTATTACCCCAGTTTATCATTGTGTCCTCAGACTCTCCTCTTGCCTCCTGCCACTGAGCGGCCATCTTGGTACTGGTGTAGAAAGGTCTAGATGAAGCTTAGCTAGAAAAACAGCACATAAATATAATAGGGAATGCAATAACTGTGTGCGTGTGACCTTTGCATTTTGAATAGGTAAAGATGTTGGTAACTTCTGAATTTGCAGCAAGATTAATGCCGTACAGCTACTACCAATATTCAGCCACTCAATATCAATAACGATAGAATAATTGTGATGTTGACTTATTAACAACGAAGCCTACCAATCTCCATTTGTCTCAGTTCTTATACATACAGTGTAAGACTGCATCCCAAAATGCATACTTGTGTTCTATCTAGAGCATATAGCAATTATGGAAGTCAACTGTCATTTTTCAAGTGAGATTCCAAACATAGGAACGTGAAAAGTATGGACTACATTTACCAGGAATTCTATCAGCGTACTTGGGAGGTCTGGAAAACAAAGCATACATGGAAGCCTACTTTTTTCGTTCCCTTCGCCGGGGAGGCTATCCCAAAACACCTTGCGACGTAACAGAATTCCAAAAACTTCTGAATTGGGGGCGGACTGAAGTCCCCGCTTGGAAGAAAATGTTCCAGAGGAATAAGGAATACCTTTGTAAAATGTAAGTATTACGTTTATTTATTCACCAAATTACTTTAAAATGTTTATCAAGTTACTTTCAAATTGGAAATCCAGCTAGCTGTAATCTGTTCAATCTTTCTAGCCAGACAAGTTATTTGTGTGTTCTTACATAATCAGTCAATACATGCGTGCAGTGTCTGTTTACCTAACGCTAGCTAACTTTCTTCTTGTCACTTCCCCTCCTCTCGTGTTTCCTCATTGCATATACAGAAAATGTTTTGATTAATGAAATGATAAATTAAATGTAAACGGGTGACAACTTGATCAAGCCTATGAATTTGCAAAACTGTTTACAAAACCATTGCACATTAACAAAGGTAGTTATAGTTCTCAGAAACTTAAACCTGCACTGAAGTTTGAGCAGAGGCTCATTTCTTCCCCCTTGGCCTCATGATTCTGCTCTGTTCTCCTCAGGTTGAAGCACATCTCACCCCATCACCCAGACAGATGTAAAGAACTTGGAAACCTCCCATCTACCAGGAATATCACTCTATCCCAGGAATTTAGTCAGGAGTTTATTCAGCAGTGTGCAACATCAATATGTTAGAGGTAGATCCACATGTTGTACTCTGTCATGTAGAATTGTCAGTTCATTGTAACGTACAGTATAAAGCTCATTCTAAATATAGACGTGGGTGATTTCTACTCAAGGTACTGCACCGTGTGCAAGTTTTTACAAACACCATGTTCAACTATTCATTGTCTACAATTTAGAACACAATTGGTTGAATGAGGTGTTAGTGAAGGGCTGGAACAAAAAATGGTAAATTCTTGTCCCGTGTAATAAAGAAACTGTGGCTGTCATGGAAAAATGCCCTCATGTACTGAACAAGCTTTTGAATGTTGAATGTTAATATCCATGATCCTTCTCTTTTATTATTTCTTATTGATGCATTGTCGATAAGGAACCTGCAAGTAAGAATTTCATTGGACCACGTGTCTCCTGTACATACGACTAAAACAACTTGAAACTTTACCTCTTTTGTACAATGGACTGTGTTCTAAGGATTCATGCACAGATACAGGAAAACCAATATAAAAAAAACACAAGAATATAGCAGCAGACCATGCAGCTTGCGAAAGGAGGACCCCACACAACATTATTATGTGTGGTGTCAGCTTAATTCACTAACACAAACAGGTACTGAGAAAATCTATTCTGTTACTTGTTTACTTGTTATTCGTGTTAATAATTTCCATTCTGGGATAGTTGTTCATTAAATTGCTAGCACTGGTTGCTCACGCTGCTACATTGGTTACAATGTAAACAGACGTAGCTGGCTAGCATTAAATCTAACTTTGTTGACGCCGACTGCGTGATGATGCATTTCCTGTTTCGGTTTGAGGTCACATCGAAGTATGCAAAACATTTAGCAGATTTGAGTGCTCTGTGTTGTCCCATACTAGACAGTATGTTCTCAGGTGTTCTTGGAAGATCACCCTTCAAAGAATGGAGAATGCAAGTGTGCATTTTGAAACACAGATACCAGTACTGGGGAGGCCTGGTTGGGTGTGATATGATGTGTAGCTAATCACCAGGAAATAATAAATAATTCACGAGAGAAATCAGGTCAAGAAATATGTGGGACACTGGGCTGAAGGGAGTTGTAGTTTTCATTAAGCAAATATTCAACCTAGTTCAGCGCAGAAACATGGTAAATAACTACAATGACCATAATCTACTGTGGCAATTTTTTTCAGCTCAGAGACTGATCAGAGATTTTACACTCGCCAAAAGCTGTCCTAAATAAGCCCATTGCGTTTCTATGGGCTTATTTTGACCTAAGCTTGTCGCCTGCCTTCCCATCTTTGGGACAACATGGGCATCTTGTCATTGTATACATGTCTCTGGACGGATACACTTTTGCACCTGCTACGTTAGGTTAGATACACATAGACCGCATAGACCGCATGAGAGAGGAATGTACACAACACAACAACGAGAGGGACAGAGACAGGATACCTTATCTACTTTGAAGAACTAGTAAAATTATTTTGTCAGACAGCTCTACAGCATACTTAGGCAGGCTAGCTAAATAAGATGACTAAAGACAGTACAGTATGGGGAACACAGAATGTTAGCTGGTCTGGCTGGCTGACTGCTTCTGCCTGAGCAGAGATGACATGATGACTTTAAGCAATGATAAAGTCTTCAAATAAAAATGAAGTAATATACACAACTGAAATATTGTGTTATATAATATGAACTGAAGGTTGTTGAACACACACACACACACACACACACACACACACACACACACACACACACACACACACACACACACACACACACACACACACACACACACACACACACACACACACACACACACACTCTCTCTCTCTCTCTCATACTCTCACTAGTCTCCTGGACTTTGATGAGAGTTAATTAAGATGGTCCCTGACAGAGCCAGACATAAACATGGAGAGGATGATGTGTCCAGTGTTTGAATGTGTTAGTAGAGAATCGATGGCTGTTATCATGCTAGACTGCTCAGGGTCAGGGTGTCTCAGTGACTGTGTTAACTCTGTTACTATCCCCTAGTCTCTTTTCTTTTCTCACAATAAAGTATTCCATTATGTCAAAACATTTTACAAAAATGGGGGTGAAATAAATTCCATTGTGTTTCAAGGAGGGAATAGATGCTGGCATTGAGTCAAAATGTTAGCCGCACACCAAGGACAGATAATCTATTTTAAATGTTTCCACATTTTAGTGCCTGTGTCGAAAACTGTCTCTACAACTGAACTGAATCTGAGTGATTGATTGATGTCATTTCTGTCTTCAAGTGGCATATGATGGGGTTGTTTCAGTCCACATTCACATTTCTCCTGAAGTGTGTGTGTGTGTGTGTGTGTGTGTGTGTGTGTGTGTGTGTGTGTGTGTGTGTGTGTGTGTGTGTGTGTGTGTGTGTGTGTGTGTGTGTGTGTGTGTGTGTGTGTGTGTGTGTGTGTGTGTGTGTGTGTGTGTGTGCCTTTGTGTGTGCCTTTGTGTGTGCCTTTGTGTGTGTGAAGTAATGTGGTAAGTAGGTATAGGGAGCAGACTCTCAAAATTCTTTCAGCAGAACGATAGTTCCGAGAGAGTCATTAGAGAGACTCTGGTCAGCCAGTGGTCTGGGTTTTTCTCTCCTCTCCCTCTACTCTTTTTCTGCCCTACTCCTTTTCATTTACCTCCCATCGGCCCATCACATATGACAGCCCAGCCAATACCGAGATGGGGGGGAATGGTAAATTCATTTGAATCAATAGCCAGCACCTATGTGGAGTGTAGAGTCCTGGAGTATACACCCATTGACTGAAGTAGAAATCCCCCCAGCTAACAATGCCAATTCACACACAAGCATGTTAAAACAGGATTAGCCCACACAGAGATGTGTGTTGACTGGGGAAATACTGATCTCTGATGGGAGGGGGGAAAGGAGGGGGGATTGGAGGTGGTTGGGTGGGATAGGAGGGAGGGAGAGGGGGGGGGGGGCGGAAGACACAGATACCCTCAGACAAATCAAATACAATTTTGAAAGGAACACATCCTAAACATAGGTCTTTGTTAAAATGTTTGGGGTCAACCTATTACAAACATATGTGGAATTGGCTATCTAATTGGTTTAATAGTTTTGCTGACATTTTCCAATGGTTCAGTGTAGCGTTGAATGTGCTTGACCCGTCTCTCCGCTGGGGGGTCTTTTATATGTCAGGTAGAAAACTAGGTGTTTATGGAATGTCAGGAAATGCCGTTTCACTGTGATTGATTTTCCGTCCTGCTGCCCTGAAAGGGTTAAACTCTTCTGCCCTGTTATAATGCCCCCCCCTGCATAGTAGGATTGCATTTGGTCATCACTGCCAACTCAAATTTGCAACCTGTCTGTCTGGTAGAGAGCGAGCAGAGAGGGAGGGAAACTGAAGAAAAAGAGGAGGAATGAGTGACGTCAACAGAGAGAGAGAAAGAGAGAGAGACAGACAGACAAACTGACATACAGAGAGAGAGACAGACAGACAGACAAACAGACAGACAGACAGACAGACAGACAGACAGACAGACAGACAGACCTACATTACCAGGGAGAGGCAAAGAGAGACAAAGAGACAAAGAGACAGAGAGACAGAGAGACAGAGAGACAGAGAACTGTCTCTGCCAGGTTGGCACCTGTCCCAGCTTGAGTCTGGGTGTTTTACTCCTTTCTCTACACCTTCACAAACGTCCCATCGTATGTTGCGTTAGTAGAAACGACCAGATTGCTTTCAGACAGCAAAACACATTGCATCGCTGTGTATTCCTTATGCCAGATTGGTTTTATGTAATGAAACACATTGGACTGTTATATTTCCATCTGCGCTAAAACACTGATTCCCAAACCGAACATAAGTGCATGCGTTTTGGCTGGGTTTATTGCATTGTTATATTCCTTCTTTACTAAAACACTGGTTCTCTAAGCTTCCACAACCAGTTTACAGCCTAACAGCAGATGTCTAGTAAGAGTACTGTTTTGACCATTGAAATATGATCTCTAGAACAAATGTTGAACAAACCTATGACCATGGCAATTTGACTGCTAAACGTATGCCTTGAATAGGGATACCCATTCTAGTGATTCTATTTATGTGGTTATAACATAATGATATATCCTATGCATAAGCTGACTACATACATTTAACGAGTTGATAGAGACCGTATTTATACCCAGAGGCCTGTAGTGGGTGACAGAGGGTAAAGGGATACAGGTCATAGAGATCCTATTAAATTAAAAAAGTTCTGTATGTAATTCTACTGCAATATACTGTATATGTCTACTTGGGGAAAAGTATATCATGTGATTCTCATGCTTTCTCCTTGTCTTTCTGCTGCAGGTATTGTTGTTCATCTTTATTCATTCCTTTTGGTTCTCCCTGGACGAGTCAGACACAGGGCCACGGCAGACTGCAACACGATGAGTAATACTTTTATGTTGGGGGCCACTAACCGTGAAATATGCACCCTTGCACACAGACACTTGTGCACACATACAGCACACACGTTCATATTGTTGGATCCCTACATGTAAGGATGTACTATATTGTATATAACTGGGCCTGTCTTTCTTGGTGCCAGCGTGTGTGTGTGTGTGTGTGTGTCTGTGTGTGTGTGCGTGTGTGTGTGTGTGTGCGTGCGTGCGTGCGTGCGTGCGTGTGCCTGTGTGTCAGGCTCTGGAGGGGTGGTTGGCTGAAAGACAGTCTGTGGTAAGCCAAGGCAACATAGTGAAAGCCTTCATTATGTGCTCCTGCCTGTCCTGTCCCTCCCAAGAGCTGGGGATCTTTGATGTACTGACAACAACCACCAGCCAGCTAACACACACCACTGTTACAGTCACCTGTCACTGCATGCTGTGAAACATGGTACATAAGGAAGCACTGTATGTGCAACGCCCTTATATGGATGTTTACATCATACACGTCGTTGGACAAAATTGTAAGTGCATATAGACGCACACATTCAGACACAAGTACATGTGTACTCTTGCTTTACCATTGTACATATTGTACATGTGTACTGTTAATAGAGCGATAATCATATGAAATGCAAACATATGCTAATGCTTATAACACAACACAACACAACACAACACAACACAACACAACACAACACACACACACCATCACCTGGGAGAAACACACATGGGCTGTTACACATTGGCACAACTCAAGCACCTTTACCTTATCTGTTCTAAGCAAACACTGGCAATCTCGAAGCATTTTCTCTTTATGTGTGTAGCTGGGATAATATTTGGGACCTGAGGTTGGTTTGGCTTAAGTAAATATTGTAAACAAATAAAATAAATAAAATGGTTGGGTGTTTTTTCTCACCTCCAAAAGGTTTTACACTCTGACTAAAGCATAGGATTTAATGCATACTTTAAAAGTGTTTCTATTACAATTGTGTCAACATGAGAGCTTTTTTGTCACATAAACTGAAATTACTATTAGAATTTTTGCAACCAGAAAATGGCAGAGAGATTTCTGCGTATTACACCTTTAACAAATCACAAAATCATTTTACATATCTTGCATTACTCATCCCATATGTATATACAGTATTTTATACCATATTGCCTATGCCGCTTAGTCATTGCTCATCCATATACATATATATATATATATATATATATATATATATACACTACCGTTCAAAAGTTTTGGGTCACTTAGAAATATCCTTGTTTTTGAAAAAAAGTACATTTTTTGTCCATTAAAATAACATCAAATTGATCAGAAATACAGTGTAGACATTGTTAATGTTGTAAATTACTATTGTAACTGTAAACAGCAGATTTTTTTGTGGAATATCTACATAGGCGTACAGCGGCCCATTATCAGCAACCATCACTCCTGTGTTCCAATGGCACGTTGTGTTAGCTAATCCAGGTTTATAATTTTAAAAGGCTAATTGATAATTAGATAACCATTTTGCAATTATTTTAGCTCAGCTGAAAACTGTGTCCTGACTAAAGAAGAAATAAAACTGGCCTTCTATAGACTAGTTGAGTATATGGAGCATCAGCATTTGTGGGTTCGATAACAGGCTCAAAATGTCTAGAAAAAGGACTTTCTTTAGAAACTCATCAGTCTATTCTTTTTCTGAGAAATGAAGGCTATTCCATGCGAAAAATTGCCAAGAAACTGAAGATCTCGTACAATGCTGTGTACTACTCCCTTCATAGAACAGCGCAAACTGTCTCTAACCAGAATAGAAAGAGGAGTGGGAGGCCCCGGTGCACAACTGAGCAAGAGGACAAGTACATTAGAATGTCTAGTTCGAGAAACAGACGCCTCACAAGTCCTCAACTGGCAGCTTTATTAAATAATACCCGCAACACAACAGTCTCAACGTCAACAGTGAAGAGGCGACTCCGGGGTGCTGGCCTTCAGTATTTCCTTGGATTTTATAACTGGTTTGACCCTCCTTTGGCAGCAATAACCTCAACCAAAGTTTTATGTAGTTGCGGATCAGAGCTGCACAACCGTCAGGAGGAATTTTGGACCATTCCTCTTTACAGTTCAGCAATATTCTTGGGATGTATGCTGTGAACCGTTCTTTTGAGGTCATGCCATGGCATCTCAATCGGGTTGAGGTCAGGAATCTGACTGGGCCACTCCAGAAGGCGTATTTGTTTTCTGTTGAAACAATTATGTTGTTGATTTACTTCTGTCTTTTTGGTTGTTGTCCTGTTGCATCACCCAACTTCTGTTGAGATTCAATTGGGGAACACACTAACATTCTCCTGCAAAATGTCTTGATAAACTTGGGAATTTGTTTTTCCGTCGATGATAGCAAGCTGTCCAGGCCCTAAGGCAGCAAAGCAGCCCCAAACCATACTTTACAGTTGGGACGAGGTTTTGATGTTGGTGTGCTGTGCATTTTTTTCTCCACACATAGTGCTGTGTGTTCCTTCCAAACAACTCAACTGTAGTTTCATCTGTCCACAGAATACTTTGCCAGTAGCACTGTGGAACATCTAGATGCACTTTTGCAAACTTCAGACATGCAGCAATGTTTTTTTTGCGACAGCATTGGCTTCTTCTGTGGTGTCCTCCCATGAACACCATTCTTGTTCAGTGTTTTACATATCGTAGACTCGTCAACAGAGATGTTAGTGTGTTCCAGAGATTTCTGTAAGTCTTTAGCTGACACTCTAAGATTCTTCTTAACCTCATTGAGCATTCTGCGCTGTGCTCTGGCAGTAATCTTTGCAGGACAGCCACTCCTAGAGAGAGTAGCTATAAATTAACTTTCTCCATTTATAGACAATTTGTCTTTCCGTAGACTGATGAACATCAAGGCTTTTAGAGATACTTTTGTAACCCTTTCCAGCTTTATGCAAGGCAACAATTCTTAATCTTAGGTCTTCTGGGATCTCTTTTGTTCAAGGCATGATTCACCTCAGGCAATGCTTCTTGTGAATAGCAAACTCCAATTTTGTGAGGTTTTTTTATAGGGCAGGGCAGCTCTAACCAACATCTCCACTCTCATTTCATTGATTGGACTCCAGTTTAGCTGAGTCCTTTTGAAGAAGTCATTAGCCTAGGGGTTCACATGCTTTTTCCAACCTACACTGTGAATGTTTAAATGATGTATTCAATATACACAAGAAAAATACAATAATTAGTGTGTTATTAGTTTAAGCACACTATGTTTGTCTATTGTTGAGACTTAGATGAAGATCAGATCAATTATGCAGAAATCCAGGTAATTCTAAAGGGTTCACATACTTTTTCTTGACACTGTATGTAAATAAGATATTTCTGTATTTCATTTTCAATAAATTAGCAAAAATTTCTAAAATCATATTTTCACTTTGTCATTATGGTATATTGTGTGTAGAAAGGTGAGACAAAATATAGACTGAATACATTTTGAATTCAGGCTGTAACACAACAAATAATCAAGATGGTAACCGAGAGAAACCAAGAGAGGTGGTGAGGTAACCGAGGGAATCCAAGAGAGACATTAAGTAGCTGTCAGTCGATACGAGGAAACAATCGGAGGTTGTATTTGACGAAAGTTTTATTAAAAAGTATTGATTTCAGCAAACAAAGAAAGACACACAGATACACAGGACAAACATAGGTACACGGCAAGGGTTTAAGGATGTACATTTTTACAAGTATCAACTGACAGCAACTCGATGTAGTCAGAGGTTCAGTCTGCCCACAGTCATCTCCGCTCAACTCCACTGATGTAATGTTCCTACATTGTGGATTTGAGATATTGTCGTAACTTGACTTTAACATTAATCTGAGAACTGTTATTTAACTAATCAATAAACTGTGTTTAATTGTAACCCAGTTAAATTAATCATGTAATAATTAACTCATTAGGATCGGGGGCACCACGAGAGTGGTTCTTTAAAGATTTACCATCTCCCGAAACTTAAACTCTAAAAAGTCTTTATTAACTATCACATCTATAAACAGTCAACTTATTAATCATAACCTCGTATCATATCATATCATCATTCTGAACAGTCGTGTCCTCCTTGCATCTGCAAAAACAGAGCCTTACTTATGATTCAGTACTACACAAATTGGTTTAATTATTTGTTTACTAGCTAATTAAATGGTAACACAGGATAAACATACTCACTTCATACGTTAAAACAGGTCCCTAGCGGACAGACAACAATATGTCTGCTTGTTACAAAAGAGATGGAGAGGGCGAGAGAGAGCGGGACAGAGACACTTAACCTTTCAGGAGCCTCTACCCCGGGTCCGGGAGCACCCCCCACCCCCCCACCCCCCCACACACTGATTAGCATCGCTAGCATAGCGTCACAATTAAATAGTAGCATCTAAATATCATTAAATCACAAGTCCAAGACACCTAATGAAAGATACAGATCCTGTGAATAAAGCCACCATTTCAGATTTTTAAAATGTTTTACAGGGAAGACACAATATGTAAATCTATTAGCTAAACACGTTAGCAAAAATCACCATTTTTCTTTGTCCACCATTTTCTCCCAACACCAGTAGCTATCACCAATTCGGCTAAACTAAGATATTGATAGCCACTAACCAAGAAAAAACCTCATCAGATGACAATCTGATAACATATTTATGGTATAGGATAGGTTTTGTTAGAAAAATGTGCATATTTCAGGTATAAATCATAGTTTGCCATTGCAGCCAGCATCACAAATCTCACCAAAGCTCCTAGAATTACTACAGAGAGCAACGTGTATTACCAATTTACTCATCATAAAACATTTCTTAAAAATACACAGCACATAGGAAAGACACAGATCTTGTGAATTCAGACAATATTTCAGATGTTCTAAGTGTTTTACAGCGAAAACACAATAAATCGTTATATTAGCATACCACATGTGCAAACGTTACCAGAGCATTGATTCTAGCCAAAGAGAGCGATAACGTAATCATCGCCAAAATATATTAATTTTTTCACTAACCTTCTCAGAATTCTTCAGATGACACTCCTGTAACATCATATTACAACATACATATAGATTTTGTTTCGAAAATGTGCATATTTAGCCACCAAAATCATGGTAAGACAATGACAAAAGTAGCTCAGCTGGTCAGAAAATGTCCTGCACCATATTAGACAGTGATCTAGTCTTATACATAAATACTCCTAAACTTGACAAAAAAATACAGGGTGGACAGCGATTGATAGACAATTTAATTCTTAATACAATCGCGGAATTACATTTTTTAAATTATCCTTACTTTTCAATACAGGTTGCGCCAAGCGAAGCTATAGCAAACAAAATGGCGGCATAAGCGTTTAACATTTTTCGACAGAAACACAATTTATCATCATAAATTGTTCTTACTATGAGCTGTTCTCCCATCAGAATCTTGGACAATGAATTCTTTCTTGGGTCTAATCTTCTTTTGGTCGAAAGATGTCCACTTGTCCGTCGAAATGCCCACTAACGTACGACCGGGACCCCGAAACGTGCCCGGAGCTTCAAAGTCTATTACAAAGCAATGCCTCAAAATCGCACTAAACGGATATAAATTGCTATAAAACGGTTTAAATTAACTACATTATGATGTTTCTAACACCTATAACGAGTAAAAAGATGACCGACGCTATATTACTGGCTAAACCAAGGCTTGGAAAAAGGCCAGTCAGATATCCTTCTTGCGTTGAGCGCAGTGTCCAAAGGAACGCTACTTCCGGTATTTGGTGATTTATAGAGCCAATGATTGCGCAATCGACTCCATTCAAATTGTCACCACTTACTGACATC
Organism: Salvelinus fontinalis; assembly: GCF_029448725.1. Classification (NCBI taxonomy): domain Eukaryota; kingdom Metazoa; phylum Chordata; class Actinopteri; order Salmoniformes; family Salmonidae; genus Salvelinus; species Salvelinus fontinalis. The sequence continues at coordinate 27,276,531 of NC_074683.1, read as the reverse complement.
TAGAGGAAGGCGTGGGCAGTGTTTGTATTCTCATAGGATTTACAGTGGCTTTAAAACTGATCTGGAACCAGAGGCCAAGAGTTCTGAAAACTCACTCACTGGGAGGAAAAGTGCTGTAGAATGAGTTCTGTTCCACTCAGAGACATAATTCAAACGGCTATAGAAACTAGAGAGTGTTTTCTATCCAATAATAACAATAATATGCATATTGTACGAGCAAGAATTGAGTACTAGGCAGTTTAATCTGTAGAGAAAATTATGCTAATGCGAAACAGCACCCCCTATAGTTGCAAGAAGTTAATGTTGGTACATTTAGAAACTACTCTCACTTACAGTAATCACATACTTTGCACATGAATCGCTGCCCTCTTTGAGTAAGAAATCATGAATGTATTTAAGTGAAATGCCGCTCTCTCTCGGTGGACTGGGCCGCCTTGGAAAGGGAGTTGAGCCTTTTCGCGGCACACTTGTAAGGCTCTGATTGTCCAAAAGGGTTCCAACAAGTATTTTGTCGTTGTTCTTCTCTGTAGCTCGGTATCAGGTGACTTGTCGTGTAGTCCTGAACAGAACTATAGTTTATTTTCCTTCCATTCGCTCTTGAAGATGCTTATTTGAAGACAAGCTAGCCAGCCGTTTCGATGGTTCCCAGTGGGGTGATGAGAGTAGCATAATACGATGGTTTGAGCAGAGTAGTAGGATTGTCCCACTTAAATTTGCTTTCGGAATATACTTTACTTAGGACAGCTAATCAGCCATACCAGTGATTGTCCGAGAGGTGAGTCTATCGTCTCTACCTCGTGTTGAGATTCAACGTTCAGATCACTTTAATGTGTAGCTGCAGCATAAGATTTTGCAGGTCTAGTATGGTAATTTCTTAACCTTTAATTTTATGCAGTCTGTTCGAAAGGGGCGGCTCCATCAGGCTGACACACTCTCTGACCTCACTCAGGGGCGTGACTTTCACTTGCAAAGTTTATGTAAAACAATTACCTCTTATAGCTCCTCAATTCACATCCCTCTCTTAACAAAAACACTTTCATCATTGTTCATATTACATGCACAACACAGAGTATGGAAACTTCATACATGTAGTGGGTATACTTTCCAAGTTAGGGTATTTCCTTCATGACATTTTTCATGACTTCACAAAATAACAACCAAAATTACATTAGTGTTTTATAGATCGCCTCTGACCATTCCCCACATTCTATGTTAGAAATATTGTTCCAGTATTCACTTTTGAACATGTTAGATTTCCGTCAGGAAAAGTCTCTTGAAACAAAGGCCATATTGAATATTGGAGAGGGAGACCTGAATCTTATCCCCTTGATTTATGACAGGATGTGAATTGTTAATCACCCCTATTTCTTTCCTCCTCCCTCTGTGGGTGAGAGGGGGCCTGATTGAAGTTATTCATTGCAAACCTGATCTGACCTATTTGGATTCTTGTGGAGAGTCATGACAACGTCCTCCCCCAGCCTGGCTGTTATCTGTTGCCAGAGCCAGTGACCAGCACTGTAGGACAGGACAGGGGGAAAATCTGTTCCCACATTATGCTCCTGAAGAGGTCAGACTTCAAGGGACCCCCCTGTTCTGGCCTCTCTATGCTAAAGCTGTTCACTATCACTGTGTGGTACTCTACTGTACAATCTACAGCTGGAGGTGGGGGTAGGGGACGTGCTGAGGGTATGGAACAAGCTTAATGCTCCAACTGCCCATACCAGTACTAATTGATACCTAGTATGCCTCCCTATATCAGTACTCAATGCCTTCTGCCTAGTATGCCTGCCCATGTCGGTACTAATTGCCTAGTGCCTACATCCCCATGTCTACCAGCACACTGTGGGTGTGAGTGATCACCTATTGTTCATTGTTTGTGGGGAACTTCAGCGTAATGCCAGTGAGATTATTCTCTATATGTTAGGTCACACTGCTCTGAAGGCTGTGACCATCACATTAAAGTGTCAGACTATTGAACTGTAAATCACTATGGATGAATAACGCCTTGCCCCCGTCCCAAATGGTGCCCTATTCCCTATATAGTTCAACACTCTTTACCAGGGCTCTGTAGGTAATATATTGCCGTTTGGGACGCAGACATTGTAGTGAGGTGGTTTGTTATTTAACTAAAAGGTCAAGCAGGGTTTGCAGTCTACAGTTCACAGCAGTCCCATGTCCACTCTGTTTGTCAGTGTGCGTGTGCGTAGGATAGAGACTAGGTGATAGTTTTGTTCTAGACTCACGATACTGCTTGTATAGGCTAAAGGTGAGCATAATATGGGATGAATGGATTAGCCTTGTCACTCAAAATACATATATCCTATCCTTGTGCTGTGCTCACTAGACCCTAAGTCACAACCAGACTGGTGAGGGGATGGCAGTTGTCAACGTTTTTATGTTCAGTGTTCCAAGCATTGATACAATGACCATAAAGTCGTCATAGACACTCTGATATCAGACCGGTCTGGACATGACCCGCCAGGTTAATGAGAACCCCTGTCAGTCATCAGTCACTGATCAGACAGCTGTTCTGGCACACACGCTATAGACATGACTTCACAGCAGTGATCATAAAGCACCCATCAGCTCTTTCACACATGCCTATAAAACACACACACACACACTCCAACCTGTTACACCAGTAGGAGAAGGCGGTAGAGCGATCAGTCTGGTCATGAAAACGTCTACACAGCACTTCGTCTCACTGCGTTGTTGTCTGTCGCTACAGAGACCTGGCACACACCAAAGAGAAGTTGTGAAGGTGTGTGTGTGTGTGTGTGCGTGTGTGTGTGTATGTGTGTGTGTGTGTGTGTGTGTGTGTGTGTGTGTGTGTGTGTGTGTGTGTGTGTGTGTGTGTGTGTGTGTGTGTGTGTGTGTGTGTGTGTGTGTGTGTGTGTGTGTGTGCGCGCGTGTTTTTTGATGTTGCGTGAATGCATGTATGTGCGTTTGAGGAGAGCAGGACAGAAAGTCAACAGACAGACGGGGTGCAGAGCCTCAAGACTTATAGTGGGGCAGTGAAGGGAGGCGAGACCGACAGACAGACAAATACAGACAGACAGACAGAAATCAGTGCATCGGTCAATCCTTACACAACTCCTGCTGTGACATCAGCAAGTCCTTTCTCTACTACCGTACACTGTCATTGAATCATAGAAAATCAATGTGGAGTCATTTGATATATAGTGTCATCATACTGTACCGTAGAGACATTTGATTAAATGACAGGATTATAACAACTCACTGTATTAGGTCTGACAGCTTTACTGCAATTTCTAGTTATTACTCACACTATTGGACAATGACTTTTCTCTTTGGTGTAGCAACTGATCACCCCACTGCTGTTTGATGGCATAATGAAACAGCCTATCGTTGTGAATACTATCTGGGATAGCAAAGAAAAATCACATGAACTACTTGAAAGACTAATTAAGATGTAGTCCTATTACTGTTGAGCGATTATTATTTTTTACTGCTTTTTGAGGTCGTTTCGGTTTTGGTTCGATTATGAAAATAATAATGTTAAAACATTCAATGCAACATTAAATGTACTATGCATTATGTGGGTTGAATGGTGTAACGACACAGAATCAAACAATGAATAAAAGTCCCACTGTGGTAGTGACGGCCCATTACTGTGTATCCCTTATTAAACATCATGCATTCATATTACTTTACTTTAATACAATATTTCAGTTGTTTTGTTTATTACATTCATTCTTTTAGGACTTTATTATTTCATTCCAAGTCATCATCTCATCTCTGTAGAGCTGCTGTCTGACAAGATCAGGATACCAACTATATCTGGAGCCGTATACCTGTTAACCAACATTGAGGACATAACAGTTCACCTGACAAAAGACTGAATCGAAATGTTACTCTGTTGATTTTATGTGCATTTTACATTTACTGTACTTTTCGGCGCATTTGTTGATAACAACATCTGAAAATACTCTGTATACATTCAGTAACATGATAAGAGTATCCCTGGAAAATGTGGGGTAGGTGCAACATATGACAACATTTATTTAAGGGTTTGAGTGAGTGAACTTACTGGTCTCTCCAAATGGCCACACTCCTCTCCAAAATGTACACAGTTCCTAAGTCATTTCAATGCACTTTTATGACTCAAAGAAGAGTCTTCAACTATAGGGTGTTTTTTTGAGCTCTCCTAGCTGTGGTGTTGAGGAACTAAAGCAAGCACACTTGTAGTTGTTTTGTTTGGACACAGGCATGCATCCCCACCATCACACAATTACTGTTGTTGTGTACGAAATCCCAAAACTGTAAATCGCAATTAGGATCAAGTGGGCATCATTTGAAAGCTTGTTCTGTTGCCATCATGAGCTAAGTTATAACATATGATCTTATAATGTTAGACTTTCACATTGCAACTCATAGAAATAGATTGTAATTTTGGTGTGCATTGAAAGAAGTCATGAGTGCATTCAGGTGCCTGGTCTGCAGCAAATTTTCACAATAGACAAACAAATGCTCATTCTGTTCAAAACAACCCAGGGTATGACACCATGTCATCTTGTTACTGTAAATTTTAACATAGTGTTCCTACTATAAATGTTGACACTGTATATGAAATGACATGGACATTTTAAGTGCACATTTGGACTCATGTTGTTTGGATTGCTTGTATGACATCAAAGCAGTATATATTATAATCCTCAATCCCTCATCTTTCAAAATACATTGAGTCCTCTTAATTTCCCTCACTCAGACAACAAAACATTTGCAAAAGTTGCCCAGTTAGGCAAAGGGATGGGGGGCAACTCCTTGTCGCGTGATGTGCTCAAGTTCAGAATGGCTGTCAGTCAAAACCCATACAGTGCTGTGAAGTGCAGAGTCTGAGCTCTAACCTCATTTATAGCATGTTACTGTACATTCATGTTACTTATCAGTGCCTAAATCTGCCATTTTCAATCTGTAAACAACTATGAGTGTACAGGACTACAGGAGTCAAAAGGGTTGTATTTGGTCCCATATTCCTTGCACGCAATGACTACATCAAGCTTGGGACTCTACTTGTTAGATGCATTTGCAGTTTGTTTTGGTGGTGTTTTGGGTTAGGTTTTTTCCCAATAGTAACTCAATGGTGAATGATGACTGGAGTAATTGTATTTTGAAGTGAGTAGATTAGATGTTTCTGAACCTCGATAATCCTTGATTTAGATAAACCATGAATGAATCATGAATAATGAGGAGTGAGGAAGTTACAGAAGGTACAACAAAACATGCTAACCTCTCACCATTACCAATGACAAGGGAGGTTAGCATTTCCAGGGGACATGACCTTTTTGCCTCTGTAACTGATCTATCCACGATTATCCATAATGGAGGGTGCACCCTCATGAATGTAGAAGTGTTCAGAAACATCTTATATTCTTACTAACAATACTAGGGACTCCAAAATGGCACAATACATTATTCACCATTCATTTCTTGTTGGGAAAAACAAAACCCAAAACACAACCAAAACAAACTGCAAATGCATTCAACAAGTTGTAATTTTTCTAACAAAGAAATGTAATGTTGGATCAATTTGCTCAAGAAAGAAATGAAAAAGTATACTTGTTGTTGTGTTATTTGTTTAATCATGTTCCTTTATATATTATTAGGACTTAGATGAAGATCTGATCACATTTCAAATGTATGCAGAAATAAAGAAAATCCTAAAGGGTTCACAAACTTTCTCTCACCACTACATCACGTCCCTGTGGTGTACTAGCAAAATCCCCTCTGAGTCTGAAAGGTGTTACATCTGTTGAGATGATGTGGTACTGCCAACTCAACATGACAGGGCTTGCACTTATCCCAATGACGTGTGTGTGTGTGTGTGTGTGTGTGTGTGTGTGTGTGTGTGTGTGTGTGTGTGTGTGTGTGTGTGTGTGTGTGTGTGTGTGTGTGTGTGTGTGTGTGTGTGTGTGTGTGTGTGTGTGTGTGTGTGTGTGTGTGTGTGTGTGTGTGTGACCATCAGCCATCTGTACTTGTGTGTGTGCAGATCTGATGGTTTCCTGATATCTCTCTCAGAGAGCAGAGATGTAATAAACACACAGTACTTGCCGAGTACAGAGGGAGAACCATCAAATCAAATGTATTTATATAGCCCTTCTTACATCAGCTGATATCTCAAAGTGCTGTACAGAAACCCAGCCTAAAACCAGTGTATGATCGCGGGATGATTCGTTTTAAGTCTAATACTGTGGGTAATGGAGTCACCAATGACTAGGGTTTTCAATTTGTCAGAGCTAATGAGAGAGCTAACCATCCCAGTAGAGGGAAAACCAGTCCGACCATGGCAGAGATAAACCAGTTTCGCTGGCAGACAGGCTGACAGGGACAGCCTGCTAGCATACCTAGGTTCAAGTACTATTTTACATATTTAAAAGACTTTAAGTGTTTGCTCTAGTCTGCTTGGTTTGACAGAGTTTGAAGGATTTGCAGTTTTGGGACTATTATGTTGATCCAGGCAAGCACAATCAAGCTCAGATAAAGTGTTTTAAATGAGTTAAAATAGTACTTGAACCCAGGTCTGCAAGCTTGACTGAGGGACATGTCACATCTGGTGTCACACAGCAAGTCACCGTAGGTAATAGAACTCACTCTCTTCCACAGCACCCTCTGCTGTGTGCTTTTAAACTGTCTGTCACACTGACATGGTGTGGGTGTTCTCTGGCAGAAAAGGTTGAGTTGACAGTTGATATTTGTTTAAATGAAACGAACAAGGTCATCCAAAGACTACATATCAAATAACTGATACAGATTGTTAACAGTGGTCATAATTGTAATACAGTACTTCAAATAGAGACTAGATCCTACACTACATGTTGTGGCCAAAAGTTTTGAGAATGACACAAATATTAATTTCCACAAAGTTTGCTGCTTCAGTGTCTTTAGATATTTTTGTCTGATGTTACTATGGAATACTGAAGTATAATTACAAGCATTTCATAAGTGTCAAAGGCTTTTAATGACAATTACATCAACTTGATGCAAAGAGTCAATATTTGCAATGTTGACCCTTCTTTTTCAAGACCTCTGCAATCCGCCCTGGCATGCTGTCAATTAACTTCTGGGCCACATCCTGACTGATGGCAGCCCATTCTTGTGTAATCAATGCTTGGAGTTTGTCAGAATTTGTGGGTTTTTGTTTGTCCACCCCCCTCTTGAGGATTGACCACAAGCTCTCCATGGGATTAAGGTCTGGGGAGTTTCCTGGCCATGGACCCAAAATATCGATGTTTTGTTCCCCGAGCCACTTTGTTATCACTTTTGCCTTATGGCAAGGTGCTCCATCATGCTGAAAAAGGCATTGTTCGTCACCAAACTGTTCCTGGATGGTTGGGAGAAGTTGCTCTCGGAGGATGTGTTGGTACCATTCTTTATTCATGATTGTATTCGTAGGCAAAATTGTGAGTGAGCCCACCCCCTTGGCTGAGAAGCAACCCCACACATGAATGGTGTCAGGATGCTTTACTGTTGGCATGACACAGGACTGATGGTAGCGCTCACCTTGTCTTCTCCGGACAAGCTTTTTTCCGGATGCCCCAAACAATCGGAAAGGGGATTCATCAGAGAAAATTACTTTACCCCAGTCCTCAGCAGTCTAATCCCTGTACCTTTTGCAGAATATCAGTCTGTCCCTGAGGATTTACCTGGAGAGAAGTGGCTTCTTTGCTGCCCTTCTTGACACCAGGCCATCCTCCAAAAGTCTTCGCCTCACTGTGCGTGCAGATGCACTCACACCTGCCTGCTGCTACTCCTGAGCAAGCTCTCTACTGGTGGTGCCCCGATCCCGCAGCTGAAATCAACTTTAGGAGACGGTCCTGGCGCTTGCTGGACTTTCTTGGGCGCCCTGAAGCCTTCTTCACAACAATTGAACCGCTCTCCTTGAAGTTCTTGATGATCCGATAAATGGTTGATTTAGGTGCAATCTTACTGGCAGCAATATCCTTCCCTGATGGAACCAGGTAACCATGCTTGACAGTAAACAGTGATTCCAAGCACCACCCTCCTTTTGAAGCTTCCAGTCTGTTATTCAAACTAAATCAGCATGACAGAGTGATCTCCAGCCTTGTCCGCGTCAACACTCACACCTGTGTTAACGAGAGAATCACTGACATGATGTCAGCTAGTCCTTTTGTGGCAGAGCTGAAATGCATTGGAAATGTTTTTTGGGGATTCAGTTCATTTGCATGGCAAAGAGGGACTTCAATTAATTGCAATTCATCTGATCACTCTTCAAAACATTCTGGAGTATATGCAAATTGCCATCATACAAAGTGAGGCAGCAGACTGAAAATGTATATTTGTCATTCTCAAAACATTTGGCCATGACTGTACATACATTACATAATCTAACAGTAATATTTTATTATTTTATTTTATTTAACCTTTATTTAACTAGGCAAGTAAGTTAAGAACAAATTCTTATTTACAATATGTGGTATAAGATCGAGAATAATTCAGTTGAAGTTGTAGAATTGTCTGTTAAACAGATAAATCCTTCACTCCTACAGATGTAGGATCTTAATTTGATCGCCCTGTTTCAGGAGAACTTTCCTGCAATACAGGAAACATAAAACTTGTAGTGTATTAGAGGTTTAAAAAGGCATCTGAGGTTATTAATTTCCGCTTTGAAATTTCTAACTTGATTTACCCTTACGAAAAATGGATCAACCCCTACAAAAACATCCATGAACTGTAATTATTTATTTTATTATTATTATTTTAATCCTGCTGTAGCAAACTGTCTCAAAGTAATATCCTACATCTGTATAAAAAGGGCACACAGACCTGACTCTCACCATGCATCACTCCATCCTTCCCTTCTCATATCAAAGCCTAATCAGAGGAGAGCTGATGAAGACCTCCAGCACACATATATCTTATCTCCAGTTTGGCTGCTCACTCCTCACCATCAGCAGTACAGTACATCTCTTCCTGAGAGGCGAAATGACGGGCTGTGTCCCAAATGGCACCATATACCCTATAGTGCCCTATGAGACCAGGTCAAAAGTAGTGCACTATACATGGGATAGGGTGCCATTTGGGGAACTAACAGGTGAGTGTTGGTAGGAATGTCCAGCTGAGTTGGTTCATTAAAGAGCTCTTAGCCCCTCTAGTGCTCTCTCCCTCTGTTCTAACCACTGTTACCACCAGGAGTCCCCTCTTTTCCCCTCCTCTCCCCTCCCCTCCTCCTGCCTCTCCCCCGTCACCCAAACCAAACTTGTTCAAAGGGAGCAGCACATCAGAGACAGAGCCCCCACAGCCTAGGTTGCTAGGAGATAAGCAAGGACCACGTCGACTGCTGATGACCTCATCCTCATTAACGGCGACCTTCAGGGTTGCCAGGTGACCAGACGGTCATGACCCAAGCAGGAGATTGTAGGTTGCTAAATAAACATAGCTACCAGGTCTATAATTGGTCACGGGATCCCAATCTTCAGCCTTCTAGACTGGGGCTGAATGGCAGTGAAGGTCCCTGGGTGACTCCGAGCCTGGGGGTAGACCTGCAGGGGTTACTGTAGGACCAGGATCTCTTTCCCTGTCAGAGCTGGGGTCATTCCAGTTCCATTTCCAATTCCTGTCAGTCTAATTAAACAAGGACTTTCTCCATTTCAGTGTTCACTTCCTAATGTTTCTTTAATTTATAAATGAGTCAACCCTGCTCAATATGGCCAATACCTGCAACATGTTCTCTTCATCATCCCATGTATAAACTCCCCATCACCTCTGAGACTCTCACCTCCTGAATTGCCCTGCACCCTAGCCAGGCCCCCAGAGACCTCCAGTGCTAGTCTCCTAGTCTACTAGCTTGGAGGGGATATACTGCCAGCCTTAGTCAGAGATAACTGGCACTACCCTAGCTTTGCGTTAGCCGTCTCTCATATCTCTGTAATGCCCTAATCCTCCCTCTGTCTCTATTAATAACATCTGTCTGCGCAAGCTAGTAGTGTGTCTCTGTCTGAGATGAGCTCCGCTTTACTCTCCTCTCCTCCGCTCACATCCTCTTATATTGTAGTCTCTCCCTAAGACTCCTCTTCTCACCCACCCAGTAAACCTCAGAACAGTCATTTACTGAGAGGAGAGTCAGGACTTAACAACTAGAAAGGGAAATTATGCTCTTGCATAATAGACTCAAAGCCCTGAGGAGGATGGAGGGAGGGTGACAAGAAAGAGGTGGATGAAGAGAAAAGGTGAGTGAAACAAAGATAAGAAATTGTGAGGACATCTTTCAGGGCTGTTATTTTCTGGGTATGGCAGGAAGGAGTCCCCTGGTGGAGGAAGTGACATGGATGCCTGGAGTGGCGGATGAGCTCAGTCCTACACTCTCTCTCTCTCTCTCTCTCTCTCTCTCTCTCTCTCTCTCTCTCTCTCTCTCTCTCTCTCTCTCTCTCTCTCTCTCTCTCTCTCTCTCTCTCTCTCTCTCTCTCTCTCTCTCTCTCTCTCTCTCTCTCTCTCTCTCTCTCTCTCTCTCTCTCTCTCTCTCTCTCTCTCTCTCTCTCTCTCTCTCTCTCTCTCTCTCTCTATCTGTGTCTCTATTAAAACGTCTTATCTGTCTCTGTATCGTGGAGAGGAGGGAAGGAGAGGAGAGAAGGATGAAAAGAGAGGAGAGAAGGAGGAATGGAGAGGAGGAAAAGGGGGATCCAACAGGGGCATGTTCTAATGAGATGGCATAGTGCGGGTGTGCGTGTGTGTGTGCACTTGTGCACGTGTGTGTGTTCTCTTGTGCACGTGTGTATGCCGCTGCTTTGGGAAGGGTCCCAGTGTTGAAACAGACATTCCCCAGACCCAGCCCTCTAGGGACCCCCATTCAATCAGCCAATCAATTGCTTCTTATTTCTACATTACACCTCTGCCAAAGGACTTCTAGTAAACGTGTCAAAATTAAGGCTTTCTAAATGCCATTATGGAATTCAGTTATACAGGTCATTATTGAATAATCTCACATTTTCATCTCACATTTTCACAATGCCTTGAGTACTGTAGCTGGCTTGGGAAAGTATTGAAAAAACTTATTGAAGTTGGGGATATTTTCTGTGTACACCTGCTACCTGCTTTTCCTAGAGCCAGGAATTTTTACTGATGAAACGACTTTACTGGACTTATGACTCCTGGCACTAGCTAGGAAAATAGTGGTTTGTATTTATATGAGTTAACAACACTATACCTACAATACAGTAGCTGTACATACATTCTCTACTCATGGGATCTAATTTTTACCAGGCTTGTCTTTATTTAATTTTTTACATTACAGTGTAATAATACTTGAGGTTTAAAATGCACATTTGAACATGAGCACGAAGGCATAAATACGTTCAGCTTGTTACAATTGTTTATACCACAGCGTTGTTGAATACTTGTTTCTGATTGGCTAGAAGGGCATTCTAGAATTAAGCAATAAGGCCAGAGGAGGTGTGGTATATGAGACAGAGCCCCCACAGGCTAGGTCGCTAGGAGATAAGCATGGACCACGTCGACTGCTGATTATGTCAACCTCATTAACGACGACCTTCAGGGTTGCCAGGTGACCAGACGGTCATGACCCGAGCAGGAGATTGTAGGTTGCTAAATAAACATAGGGAAATAGGGCAGGTGGATTCCCCAGATTCCCCAGCTACCAGGTCTATATGCAACATGTTCTCTTCATCATCCCATGTAATAACTCCCCATCACCTCTGAGACTCTCACCTCCTGAATTGCCCTGCACCCTAGCCAGGCCCCCAGAGACCCCCAGTGCTAGTCTCCTAGTATACTTGCTAGGAGGGGATATACTGCCAGCCTTAGTCAGAGATACCTGGCTCGACCCTAGCTTTAAGCAATAAGGCCCAAGGAGGTGTGGCATAAGCACGACACAATGTCGAGTGCCAGGATATAGCCCTTAGTCATGGTATATTGGCCATATACCACAAACCCCTGAGGTGCCTTTTTGCTATTATAAACTGCTTACCAAAGTAATTAGAGTAGTAAAAACATGTTTTGTCATACCCGTGATATCTGATATACCACGGCTGTTAGTCAATTAGCATTCAGGGCTTGAACCACCCAGTTTATAATGGGCATTAAAACCAGATAACTGGACAGTAGACATGCTGTCTACTCTTACAAGGACCCTTACATGATACATTTAACATATCATTACAGTTGGTCACAATATACACCATCAAGGCCATGGGTACTGATTGTGTCCTCCGAGATGGTTAGAAACAACATAGCATCGTCATGTTTGATTGAATAGTGTCTTCAGCTTAGACACTGCCCCAGGAGACAATGACTGATGGAGAGGGAGCTGAAAGTACACGTAGACAGGCAGGGACGCATGTACACACACGCTCACAGATGTATGCATGCATACGCAGACACACTCACACTCACACACACACATGCACACATTGAGGTTGTCTTCAATGAGCAACGAACTCATGTGTTCATCTTCCTGTGACCATCACTCCCACAATGCAACACTCAATACCTCATTCAATGTCACTAATGAAGACAGAACCCTTTCTCTTCCCTCATTTGCCTTATCACTTCCCCCCTCTCTCTCTCTCTCTCTCTCTCTCTCTCTCTCTCTCTCTCTCTCTCTCTCTCTTTTTGTCTCTGTCACTTTTTCTCTCTCTCTGTCTTTCTCTGTCTTTCTCTCTCTCTCTTTCTCTCTCTCTGTCTTTCTCTCTCTCTGTCTTTCTCTCTCTGTCGATTTATCTCTCTCTTTCTCTCTCTGTCTTTCTCGCTTTCTCTTTCTCTCTTTATCTCTCTCTCAATTCAATTCAATTCAATTCAAGGGGCTTTATTGGCATGGGAAACATGTGTTAACATTGCCAAAGCAAGTGAGGTAGACAATACACAAAAGTGAAACAAACAAAACGAATTAACAGTAAACATTACACATACAGAAGTTTCAAAACAATAAAGACATTACAAGTGTCATATTAAATATATACAGTGTTGTAGTCTCTCTCTCTCTCTCTCTCTCTCTCTCTCTCTCTCTCTCTGTGTACTTCTCTCTTTCTGTCTTTCTCTCTCTCTTTCTCTCTTTATCTTTCTCTCTCTCTCTGTCTTTCTCACTCTTTCTCTCTTTATCTCTCTCTCTCTCTCTTTCTCTCTCTCTCTTTCTCTCTGTCTTTCTCGCTCTCTCTTTCTCTCTTTATCTCTCTTTCTCTCCCTCTGTCTCTCTCTCTCGCACTCTCTCTCTCTTTGTACTTCTCTCTTTCTGTCTTTTCTCTCTCTTTCTCTCTCTCTTTCTTTCTCACTCTTTCTCTCTTTATATAGCTCTCTCTCTCTCTCTCTCTCTCTGTCTCTCTGTCTTTCTTTCTCACTCTTTCTCTCTTTATCTCTCTCTCTCTGTCTCTCTGTCTCTCTGTCTCTCTCTTCCTCTGTCTCTTTCTCTCTCGCTTTCTCTCTTTCTCTCTTTATCTCTCTCTTTCTCTCTCGCTTTCTCTCTCTCTCTCTTTCTCTCTTTAACCTGTCTAGGATCAGCGTGCCGCTAGCGGCACACCCCCCCCCCCCCCCACTGAAAAACCAGTGCCGCGAAATTCAAAAAAAATATTTTTTTAAAATATTTAACTTTCACACATTAAAGTCCAATACAGCTAATGAAAGACACAGATCTTGTGAATCCAGTCAACATGTCCGATTTTTAAAATGTTTTACAGGGAAGACACAATATGTAAAGATGTACATCTATTACTTAAAAACACATTAGCATAATCCACCATCTTTTATTTGTCCACCAACACCAGTAGCCATCACCAATTCGGCTAAACTAAGATATTTATAGCCCCTAACCAACAAAAAAACTCATCAGATGACAGTCTGATAACATATTTATGGTATGGGATAGGTTTTGTTAGAAAAAAGTGCATATTTCAGGTAGATGGCATAGGTTACAATTGCACCCACCGTCACAAATGGAATAGAAAAACTACTTAGAGCAACGTGTTTACCTACTTACTAATCATCAAACATTTCGTAAAAATACACAGCATACACGAATCGAAAGACACAGATCCTGTGAATACAGACAATATTTCAGATTTTCTAAGTGTCTTACAGCGAAAACACAATAAATCGTTATATTAGCATAGCACATAGCACATAGCAGCCCAGCATTGATTCTAGCCAAAGTGAGCGATAACGTCAACATCGCCAAAAATATATTAATTTTTTCACTAACCTTCTCAGAATTCTTCAGATGACACTCCTGTAACATCATATTACACAATCCATATAGAGTTTGATCGAAAACGTTTATATTTAGCCACCAAAATCATGGTTAGACAATGTGAAATGTAGCTCAGCTGGTCAGAAAATGTCCTTGCGCCACTTAGACAGTGATCTACTCTTATACATAAATACTCATAAACGTGACTAAAAAATATAGGGTGGACAGGGATTGATAGACAATTTAATTCTTGATACAATTGCGGAATTACATTTTTTAATTTATCCTTACTTTTCAATACAGTTTGCGCCAAGCGAAGCTACGTCAAAAAACATGGCGTCCTAAGCCACTAAAATGTTTCGACAGAAACACGATTTATCATAATAAAAATGTCCTACTTTGAGCTGTTCTTCCATCAGTATCTTGGGCAAAGGATCCTTTCTTGGGAGTAATCGTCTTTTGGTGGAAAGCTGTCCTCTTGCCATGTGGAAATGCCAACTGCGTTCGGGATGAACTGAAAAGCGTGCCCAGCTATTCACATCGTTTCAAAAATAAATGTCCCAAAATCGCACTAAACGGATATAAATTGCTATAAAACGCTTTAAATTAACTACCTTATGATGTTTTTAACTCCTATAACGAGTGAAAAGATGACCGGAGAAATATAACAGGCTAAACTAACGCTTGGAACAGGGGCGGCTCGGTGTCCTCCACGCGCGTTACGCACCAAGAAAAGACTTGCTAGCTACAGGGTTTTTTAATTTATAGGGCCTGTGAATGCGCAATCGACCCCATTGGAATCGTCATCACGTAAAGGCATCCAGGGGAAGACGTAAGAAGTGTCCGTATAGTCATAGCAATAACAGTGCCCTTTTAACTGACTTCAGAACAGTGGCCAACATTTCTGAAATCTGACTCCATGTCAGGGAAATTGCTGTAGAATGGGCTCTGTTCCACTTAGAGACAAAATTTCAACTCCTATAGAAACTATAGACTGTTTTCTATCCAATAATAATAATAATATGCATATTGTACGATCAAGGATTTTGTGGGAAGCCGTTTCAAAAATTACCCAATTAGCATAAATAGTCTCAACAGCGCCCCCATCCTCAACAGGTTTAACTCTCACTCTCTCTCTCTCTCTCTCTCTCTCTCTCTCTCTCTCTCTCTCTCTCTCTCTCTCTCTAACACACTTAACACACTTTACTGGTTATATGCTTTTTGATACACTTATTCTTTTCACACAAGTGTCAATTCTTTGTGTTGGGTTCAGCTTACTCCATGCTTATTCAATTCAAGACAACAAAATATAGGAACTATGTGTGTGTGGCCTGTGGCTTGCTCATTATGATGTGGTAGTGGTGGTGGTAGAGGAAGCAATGCATAGATTTAGCGCTATGGTGATCTCCATTTCCTCTCCCTGGTAATGTAGGTCTGTCTGTCTGTCTGTCTGTCTGTCTGTCTGTCTGTCTGTCTGTCTGTGTGTTCAGCATGCAGGGAAAGAAAGACAGATTATCACGTCTGATTTGTACTAAGCAGCTCCACCCGCAGCTTAGTGACATCAGTGAGAGTGCCACTTAAAGCCTTATAGCCACACACACACATTGCGGGAATTCTATGCAAAAGACACACACACACACACACAGTGCATTTGTGTTGAGTGCCAGTCTCTAAGTCCGTGGCACCTGTCAGACATCACATAGGATATAGAGGTGATCAGGAGTGCTTGTCCATTCTGCTCACTGTGGCCTGAGCCCCTATGAGCCACGACTAATTCCCAATGCAATTAACAGCCCTCTGGAGCCTCTGTGCTGCATTCCAAATGGCACCCTATTCCCTTGTTTATGCACTATGGGCCCTGGTCAAAAGCAATACACCATATAGGGAACATGGTGCCATTTGTAACACAGCCCTGGAGTCACTGGGCTAATACAGACAGTAGATAGGTGAAAGAAGACAATCCCCAGCCCCAGCCAGTGCCCTAGCCACAGCCACAGCCACAGCCACATCCACAGCCACAGCCACAGCCCCAGCCACAGCGCCAGCCACAGCCACAGCCCCAGCCACAGCCACAGCCACAGCCCCAGCCACAGCCACAGCCACAGCCACAGCCCCAGCTAGAGCCCCAGCCACAGCCCCAGCTAGAGCCCCAGCTAGAGCCCCAGCCACAGCTAGAGCCACAGCCCCAGCCACAGCCCCAGCCAGAGCCCCAGCCCCAGCTAGAGCCCCAGCCAGAGCCTCAGCCCCAGCTAGAGCCCCAGCCCCAGCCACAGCCACAGCCCCAGCCACAGCCCCAGCTAGAGCCACAGCCACAGCCCCAGCTAGAGCCCCAGCCACAGCCCCAGCCACAGCCCCAGCTAGAGCCACAGCCACAGCCCCAGCTAGAGCCACAGCCACAGCTAGAGCCACAGCCACAGCCACAGCCACAGCCTCAGCTAGAGCCCCAGCCAGAGCCTCAGCCCCAGCCAGTGCCACAGCCAGAGCCCCAGCCACAGCCCCAGCCAGAGCCCCAGCCTCAGCCACAGCCACAGCCAGAGCCACAGCCCCAGCCAGAGCCACAGCCCCAGCCAGAGCCCCAGCCTCAGCCACAGCCGGAGCCACAGACCCAGCCAGAGCCACAGCCCCAGCCAGAGCCCCAGCCACAGCCTCAGCCACAGCCAGAGCCACAGCCCCAGCCAGAGCCCCAGCCACAGCCCCAGCCAGAGCCCCAGCCTCAGCCACAGCCAGAGCCCCAGCTCCAGTCATGTTTTGCAGGGTGAACTCAGGTGTGAGACTAAGCCCCCATCCTGTCTGTCCTGTCTCTATGTCCTACTCTGCTCTGGAGATTAGCTAGGGTGCTCTGTTAGCTCTGACTCCACTCCTGACTGATATACACACACACACACATACAGTACACACACACACACATCTGGGTGTGTGAGTGATTGACAGGTGAGTGACAGGCTGATCTGTTAGGCGGGTCTGCTGGCGTGGACCGGCGTGTGTCATCCCTCTCATTAGGGGAGGCGGTCGGTCAGTCTGCTTTCCCACCCTCTACCTCCTCCCTTGTTCCACCAGCTCTTCTATCCTCTCCTCCTTCACTCTAGTAGTTCCTCATCCCCCTCTCCTCTTCCCCTGTTAGTTAGCCTTAATGATGACTCCCTCATTAACATAGCAATGTCAGGGCACCGGGCAGAAACAAGGCCTGGACACACAGACCATTTAACTGCTAGAGAAATAGTCTGAATTGTGGATGTTGTTTGAGGCAAGGTGGATTTTCTTTAATGAGTGTATAATATGAAATGCAGACTCAAATTGAGTATGGCTGACCTTTTGGTTCCTGTAAGGTTAACGTTCCAGCCTCCCTCTCAATCTTTCATATTTGTGCTTTAGCAACAGTACCCAGTACCGAATAAGAGAAGGTTAAGAGAAATAAAAAATAGTTACTATGAACTCTACAGCAAAGAGTTAGTGTCTTTCTATCAGGGTGTTTTCGACCTAAAGCACACAGCCGATATACAGCTAATATTCAGGGAGACATTTTGGCGTATTATATCCTTTGTTGGTTTCATTACATGATAACGGTTTTGACATCCATCCTTCAATGGATCTTTCAGAAGCACTCTGAGCCACAGGAGCCGTTTGATAGGAAGATAAACCATTGAATGAGCCCAGATGTTACTTGACGTGTTTTCCTCGTTTGAATAGCTTACACTCCAGCGCTGAACAGTACACACTCGCACGCCCGCACACACACGCACGCACGCACACACACACACCCACACACACACACACGCACGCACACACACACAAACGCACACACACACACACACACACACACACACACACACACACACACACACACACACACACACACACACACACACACACACACACATACCAACACACCCACACACACACACTCCAGAGCTACCTTCCCTCAATTATTTTAATTTGATGCTGTCCTGATGGCTTTTTATTGACTGTTGAGATATTCCTAAAAACCTGTTTTTGCTTTGTCATTATGGGGAATTGTATGTAAATTGCTGAGGGAATTGTTTTATTTAATCAATTTTAAAATAAGGCTGTAACGTAACCAAATGTTGAAAAAATCAAGGAGTCTGAATACTTTCCGAAGGACCTGTATGTTTGTGTGTGATTAATAATATGGAAGAAAATAGTGTGATTTAAGATTAACATTGCTGCCCCGCAGCCAACAAACTTGATGCATGTCAGCGAAATGGGGGGAGAGGGGCGATTGGAAGCAGATAGGGAAACTGACACACATTGATTTGTTGGTTTGAGCCACTTGTATTACAATGCTCTGTGACACATGATGTCTTAAATTACCATTCTGTTTGTGTGTGTGCAACGGTGATGGGGGGGGGGGACTGTATTGGATGTGAGGAGTTTGATATTGCCTTGATAAAAGAGCAGTGGTATAAACTCTGTATTTCATTAACGATACGGCTCCATTGATTGTAAGCTTGGCGTTTTGCTGGAAAGATCTATTTGCAGTAAGTTATGACAGTCCGTGCTGACATAAACACTCTAAGTGAGGTGCCTTTTGATGTCGATTAAAGGGTTTTACAGCTGAATGCTTATTTTTTCAGATTCTCTTCAGGGTTAGTGGAGACTGTGCTCGACACCTCTTCTCCTCTCTCTCTCTCTCTCTTTCTCTCTCTCTCTCTTTCTCTTTCTCTGCTCTGTCTATGCTCTCTCTCCCTCTTTCTCTTTCTCTGCTCTGTCTATGCTGTCTCCCTCTCTCTCTTTCTCTTTCTCCCCCCCTCTCTCTCTCTCTCTCGGAGATGCAGGAAATGGTTGTAATATATTTTAAATGGCAAAGCGCGTCTGATGAACTCTGGGCCTCAATTAGAGCAATCTTTCTCACATTAATGCTGAAAAATTTTAATGGACCGGCTGTGTGAGTGTGTGTGCGTGCGAGTGTGTGTGCGAGTGTGTGTGCGTGTCAATGTGTGTTTACCCAAGCACATGTCATTATGTTTGAGTTGCATGAGGCAGAGGAATGGCATTGAATTAAAGCTCCATCAGAATGACGACTATAATGACAGACTCTACAGATTGTCACAGATGGGACGTGACAGTGTTTCACTACTCACAAACACACAGCAGATTGCTAATAGCTTAGCTAGTTTAATTTTAAGTTCAGTTTAATTTATTTGCACCAAAGAAAATCAGTACTAAACAACAATACATATACACACATACATATATACATACATACATACATACATAAAAGGGTGTGCATGTAACGGCAGCCTTCCCTCTCTTCACGAGAAGAGAGGGTGTAACAGGGATCGGACCAACATGCAGCGTAGCCAGTGCTCAACATGTTTAATAAAATGATAAACAGTGAACACAATACAAAATAACAAATGTGGCAAACCGATACAGCCCTATCTGGTGCAGAGAAAACACAAAGACAGGAAACAACCACCCACAAACCCCAACACAATACAAGCCACCTATATATGATTCCATTTAACATTACATTTAAGTCATTTAGCAGACGCTCTTATCCAGAGCGACTTACAAATTGGAAAGTTCATACATATTCATCCTGGTCCCCCCGTGGGAATTGAACCCACAACCTTGGCGTTGCAAGCGCCATGCTCTACCAACTGAGCCACACTCAGAGACAACACAAAACACCTGCCTCTGATTGGGAACCATATTAGGCCAAACATAGAAACAGACAAACTAGACACACAACATAGAATGCCCACCCAGCTCACATCCTGACCAACACTAAAACAAGCAAAACACACAAGAACTATGGTCAGAACGTGACAGTGCAGGAGTGGTTGAAAGCACAAGGGCTTATGTAAAAACCACAACAACAAAAAACAATACACAGTATAATACATAAGTGCAAAATTAAAAAAGGTTTGTTAAAACAGATAACAAAACCTACTAATGCTGGGAGATCCATATAGATAATGAAATGTTTTCAGTGTGTTTTCCCACTGTTTCCTCTTGGCTCCAGAAGAGGTTTCCTCAGGACAGTTTAGCTCCTTAGTCTTTGGGTGCATGCAGATGTGACCAGAGCTTTGTTTGATCATTAGCTTACTTCTCTCACTGGGCGACTGGAAGGAGAGAGAACGTCAGCAAGAGAGGAAAGGAGAGAGAGGGAGAGAGAGACACAATGAATGATAAACTCAACAAAGTAAGAAACATCCCTTTTTCAGGACCCTGTCTTTCAAAGATAATTCGTAAAAATCCAAATAACTTCACAGATCTTCATTGTAAAGGGTTTAAACACTGTTTCCCATGCTTGTTCAATGAACCATAAACAATTAATGAACATGCACCTGTGGAACGGTCGTTAAGACACTAACAGCTTACAGACGTAGGCAATTAAGGTCACTGTTATGAAAACTTAGGACGTTGAAGAGGCCTTTCGACTGACTCTGAAAAACACCAAAAGAAAGATGCCCAGGGTCCCTGCTCATCTGCGTGAACGTGCCTTAGGCATGCTGCAAGGAGGCATGAGGACTGCTGATGTGGCCAGGGCAATAAACTGCAATGTCCATACTGTGAGACGCCTAAGACAGTGCTACAGGGAGACAGGACGGAAAACCGATCGTCCTCACAGTGGCAGACCACATGTAACACCTGCACAGAATCGGTACATTCAAACATCACACCTGCGGTACAGGTACAGGATGACAACAACAACTGCCCGAGTTACACCAGGAACGCACAATCCCTCCATCAGTGCTCAGACTGTCCGCAATAGGCTAAGAGAGGCTGGACTGAGGGCTTGTAGACCTGTTGTAAGGCAGGTCCTCACCAGACATCACCGGCAACAACGTCGCCTATGGGCACAAACCCACCATCGCTGGACCAGACAGGACTGGCAAAAAGTGCTCTTCGCTGACTCTTCAATGGCTAGGGCCATTCCCAACAGAAATGTCCAGGAACTTGCAGGTGCCTTGGTGGAAGAGTGGGGTAACATCTCACAGCAAGAACTGGCAAATCTGGTGCAGTCCATGAGGAGGAGATGCACTGCAGTACTTAATGCAGCTGGTGGTCACACCAGATACTGACGGTTACTTTTGATGTGGAACTTGTTGAGTTTATGTCTCAGTTGAATCTTACGTTCATACAAATATTTACTCATGTTATGTTTGTTGAAAATAAACGCAGTTGACAGTGAGAGGACGTTTTCTTTTGCTGAGTTTATAGTTTATATAGAACAATAGACTAGGGAGAGAATGAGAAAAAGAGGGTGGGGGTTGTAGGGGATCGGGATTGGGAATGATTGAAAAATAGAAAGCAAGAGAGACCAAGAGATATGGAGGAAAAAGGGAAATCCCACATTGTCTATCCCACAAACATAGAGATAAATGTAGAGACCATGGCTCTCATTTCGGTTGCATATTCTCCTAAATATTTTGCTGTGTGACATGAAGTGTTATTTTGGGAGCACCAGTGTGCCTACAAAAGAAATCCCCCAGATAATAATTGTTGTAAAGTGAGTGCATATTCGTTTGCATCAGGGTTGTACCATTAAGACAGCGAAAATGGCTTGTTTCTAGCCCAAATAGAAAGGACCCATAATACCGGCACAACCTTTTTCCTCCTATGGCAGATTGTTGGGCAACATTTTACATTTATTAACCATGTCGCAGGCTGTTCTAAACAACTCTCGAGCCATTTGTTTACACCTTGTTCAGTCATCTCATTAGCTAGCTACCTAACAATCTGGTAAGTAGTGTACAATTTTCAATGTAATGCATCTCAATAGGAAAATATTTATTTTACACTATGTAGAAACCTAATATTGCACAAATGACTTTGGTATTTCAATGTCAGTGTCAACATTTGAGCTTTTTATAATAAACAAATGAATTTACAGGGTTACATTTTAGTTTCTAGGGCACAATATGTGCTTCAGAAGTAACTAGAATACATATAGACTATATCTCAATCAATTAATACAAATGTTTTCTGCTGCTCCTGAATTTTATGTTGTGCTCCTAATTTTTATAAGTTAGGAGCACCAGTGCTACCAGTGAAATGTTTTGCATTTAGAGCCCTGGCAGAGTCACACAAGAAGAGACTGCTAAGAGCTCCTGGTAGGTATAGAGGTAGGTAGAGGTAGACAGAGAGCGAGGGAGGAGGGTAGTCAGTGCTGCAGACAGAGACACTGGGCTAAATTATCACTGCAATTAGATGCAATGCTGACATCTTGTTTATAAACAGGCGGAAATAAACCTGAGAAAGAGAGAAAGAAAAATAGAGAGAAAGGAAGAAGAGACTGCGAGAGAGAGAAAGTTGCAGCCTCTTAACAAACTCCGCTCTTACCCGTCCACCATCTCTGTCATTTCCTCCTCTTCTCTGCCCAGCCGAGCTAACACAGGTGTCATTTAACAAATTACCACACGTTGCTTTTTATAATCATTGTATTACTGTCAGTAAGGTCTCTGCTAACTAAGGAACACTGGTTTGTGTGCGTGTGGATGTGTGTGTTTGTGTGCACGTGGGTGTCTGATGCTAACGGGGTCACATTAGTCCTGTCTCCATGTTTCCCTGTCTGTCAGCGTTTCTCTTAATGTCATTAGCTAAGTAGCAGCATTAGCACATTCCTGGAGATATCTTGAATAGTTTCTCCAAACAAAGACCTTAGCATGCAAAGTGTGGATGTAACATGTATGAGTGTGGATGCAACTATTGGCCGATATCTCCACATTTCTCTTTGCTATTTGACGATGTATCCACATATCACTGTGTTATTGGACAATATCCCCAGATATCTCTCTGCTATTGGCCAATATCCCCACATATCAGTCTGCTATTGGTTGACATCCCCACATTTCACTCTTCTATTGGCCGACATCCACATGGCACTCTGCTATTGGCCAATATCCCCACATATAAATCTGCTATTTGACGATATATCTGTAAATAAACTGATGGATTCTTCTCTCTGTCACTGTGCCAACATTTTCTTTCTGTTTAGTTCTGTAAATGATTGATTAATGATTGATGAGAGTACTTTATCTTTCATCTTTTATGAGGTTGGTTCTTGGTTTGTATACCCCAGCCATCCTTCTCTCCCTTCACACCAGTGGAAGGACACCAGTGGAGAACAGGCTCATTGTAATGGCTGGAATGGAATGACTGGAATGGTATCAAAGACATGGAAACCATTAATTCCTTCTACCGCTTTACAACCAGGCCACCAGACACACAAAGCTACAGGATAATTTACAAGAGCATTGACTTACCAAGGAGATGAATGGATCACTGAATGACTTCCCTGGCTGAGACCCTCCAGTGTACAACAAAACCCACCTCTACAGGGCAAGTGACAATGTCAGTGTCAAGTGACGCTGTCACTTTAGTGCTGAATGGCAGTCTCTCTCTTTTATCCGTAGCGTTGAGGAGAGAGTGTTATAAACCCTTCTTTTGTTATCTGTCAGTGACTTCCTGTAAGCCCCTGCAGAGATATGTGTCCTCGGTTTACTCTTCTTTCAACTGTGAGCATATAATGGATTTATAGGGCCTTCTATCTGATCTGTGTTATACGATTTACAAAAGCCGACTTACATAGCAAACTATGTATGTACTGTAGCTACCTTAAGCCAGTATATGGATAAAGACTCTACATGCATGAATACATTGAATACAGATGGTGTACAGATTATGAGACTTGCTATAACCATCGTAAGCAGCTCATGGCTCCTTATAACTACATAAATGACTTAACATAATCCATAGTTATTTCGTAGGGAGAGTGTCCGTTTATCCTCCTGCTCCAGATCTGTTGTTGACAGTAACTCACTGTCGAGAGCTGTAGAGCTGATGGTAGAGACGTACTGTGAAAACACTAGAATTGACATTGACATCCCGGTCACTTGGCTCACTTGGTAGAGCACGTCACTTGTAACGCCAGAGTTGTGGGTTTGATTCCCACTGGGGACCAGTATGAAAATGTATGCACTCACTTCTGAAAGTGGCTCTGCATAAGAGTGTCCGCTAAATTACTAAAATGACATCATGACAGCCGTCTTGTATTTCTCTGCCTGCTATATGCGTCTCCAGTCCATGTCTGTTGTTGACAGGGTAGCGCACAGTAGAGTGTGGTGGAGATGGGCTGTCAAGGTATGTTAGAGGATGAGCAGAGGTGCCTGCCTGGTTGGGTGTTTTCCTCTCGCTCAGTGGGCTGCATTGTACCCCTGACCCGCTCAGTTGATCCACCCTCTGAGAATCCCAGTCTAGCCTACACCCCCTTCCTTCCAATAATGGTTTGTACCCCAGTCGTGTTGAGCACTTTGAGAGAGAGAGAATTCATGCCGGGTGCTACAGAACAGCAGCGTTGAGGTGGATGATTCCATTTTAATGATACCACCGCTCACCTCTTTCACATGACTTTTGAGCATGAACCCTGATCTCACTACTACATGACCCCCGTTGTTCTAACTATTCTTTGACCCCCCCGTCTCCTGGATGGACCAATCCGGTGTTCTATGTTCTGCCAGGTTGGGTGAGCCCACCAGACCAAGAGCAGGGAGGTCAGGAGGGAGGAGAGGCAAGGCTGCTATGCGTCTGGCTCAGCTCGTAAATAGTGTTTGCAAGCCAATTAAATGTGTTTATAGTTGGGATCCTGGGCCCTGAAGACCTCTCTGCCAGACAGTGGAGTGCATTTAGCGAGTCGTCAGCCTCAGAATTAAAACTGGTTAAGAGCCCTGCAAAAGGGGGAGAGTGATGGTGAGAGAGAAGGAGAGAGAGAGAGGGATGGGAAAGGGAGGGAGAGAGGGAGAGAGAGAAGGAAAGCAATTGGAGGAGGGAAAAAGGGAGAAAGATTGAGAGCCAGACTGAAAGAGCTTGAGTTAGTGTGTGACATATTCAGTCTCCTCATTTGATTTCAGCTAAACACCAGACCTGGGAAGAAAATAGTTGTATTTTGTAGTTTATTTGAAAACTTTTTAAAAACTTGATGTAATCAGATATAGAGAATCAAAAAGGTCTCAGAAAAACAAATAATTAGAAGTTATTTGAAAACAAACAAAACATATATGTTGGATGCCAATATGATGAAGAACCAAAAACAGTTAGTTTAATTAGTGTAAATATATGATTAGCACATGGTTTGGAGGGCTTTCAGATATGAATCTTAATAACCTAGAATAAAATATTTTATTATTTAAGAAGGAACACATGCTAAACATGAACATTTCTCAAAAAATATAATGGAAAGTGTTACAAATATAAACCAAAAAGATTGTTTTATTGTTTAACATATTTTTAAAAAAATGACATCATTGTCAAAGCCTCATTAACAGTCAATGATCTTTAACAGTCATTTTAGATATTGGTTAATCATTTAAGATGGCGATTGCATTTGATGAACATCAGGGTCTCAAATGCTTAGTCACTTATTAAGCAAAGGTCAGGCTTGAATGCTCTTTAGCGATGCTGAACACCTGTTCCATTAGGGCTAAGGTTGCAGGTACATCACAGCCAACTTTGAAAGGTTTCGTGTAACTGAAGGCGGTGTCCTTCCAGAACCCAAAGGGGTTTGAAATGTCCGCCAGGCCAAGAGCAGAGAGGTAGTTTGATACCTCTGTGAGGGCAACAGCAGATGTGGGATTGAGGGGTAAGGCGTCAAACAACTTTCTTCTCTTTGCAGGTGGTTCTTGTGCAATGGCAGGCTGGGGAAGTTGTGGAGCAAGGCTGGCACATTCCTGCTGCAGGAGATCAGTTATTTCTGGTACCTTCTCTCGGGCACCACAAGGCCTTGACGTGAGGATCAAGGAGAGCTGCCAGCTTGTAAAGACGCTTTTCCTCAAAGGAAAGAGACGCATCTCCACAGACACCTTAGAGAGAGAATTATTTGATGCTTCACCAAAAAATTGTAAAAGTGGTATCAACAAGTTGAATTGTAGTTTACATTGGCGCGTTAGGTTCAGTAATGTTTTGCCTCCAAAACATCCGGTGATTTTGCAGAGAGCCACATCAATTTACAGAAATACTCATTATAAACATTGATAAAAGATACAAGTGTTATACATGGAACTTTAGATAAACTTCTCCTTAATGCAACCGCTGTGTCAGATTTCAAAAGAACTTTACGGAAAAAGCACACCATGCAATAATCTGAGTATGGCGCTGAGACACAAAAACAAGCCATACAGGTACCCGCCATGTTGTGGAGTCAACAGAAGTCAGAAATAGCATTATAAATATTCACTTACCTTTGATGATCTTCATCAGAATGCACTCCCAGGAATCCCAGTTCCACAATAAATGTTTGTTTTGTTCGATAAAGTCCATCATTTATGTCCAAATACCTCCATTTTGTTTGCGCGTTTAGTACACAAATCCAAACTCAGGAGGCGCGGGCAAGTCCAGGCGAAAGTTCAGACAAAAAATCATATTACAGTTCGTAGAAACATGTCAAACGAAGTATAGAATCAATCTTTAACCTGTCTAGGATCAGCGTGGCGCTAGCGGCACACCCCCCCCCCCCCCCACTGAAAAACCAGTGCCGCGAAATTCAAAAAAAATATTTTTTTAAAATATTTAACTTTCACACATTAACCTGTCTAGGATCAGCGTGGCGCTAGCGGCACCCCCCCCCCCCCCCCCCCACTGAAAAACCAGTGCCGCGAAATTCAAAAAAAATATTTTTTTTAAATATTTAACTTTCACACATTAAAGTCCAATACAGCTAATGAAAGACACAGATCTTATGAATCCAGTCAACATTTCTGATTTTTAAAATGTTTTACAGGGAAGACACAATATGTAAAGATGTACATCTATTACCTAAAAACACATTAGCATAATCCACCATCTTTTATTTGTCCACCAACACCAGTAGCCATCACCAATTCGGCTAAACTAAGATATTTATAGCCCCTAACCAACAAAAAAACTCATTAGATGACAGTCTGATAACATATTTATGGTATGGGATAGGTTTTGTTAGAAAAAAGTGCATATTTCAGGTATATGGCATAGTTTACAATTGCACCCACCATCACAAATGGACTAGAATAATTACAATGAGCAACGTGTTTACCTAACTACTAATCATCAAACATTTCGTAAAAATACACAGCATACACGAATCGAAAGACACAGATCCTGTGAATACAGACAATATTTCAGATTTTCTAAGTGTCTTACAGCGAAAACACAATAAATCGTTATATTAGCATAGCACATAGCACATAGCAGCCCAGCATTGATTCTAGCCAAAGTGGGCGATAACGTCAACATCGCCAAAAATATATTAATTTTTTCACTAACCTTCTCAGAATTCTTCAGATGACACTCCTGTAACATCATATTACACAATCCATATAGAGTTTGATCGAAAATGTTTATATTTAGCCACCAAAATCATGGTTAGACAATGTGAAATGTAACTCAGCTGGTCAGAATTTGTCCTTGCGCCACTTAGACAGTGATCTACTCTTATACATAAATACTCATAAACGTGACTAAAAAATATAGGGTGGACAGGGATTGATAGACAATTTAATTCTTAATACAATTGCGTTATTACATTTTTTAATTTATCCTTACTTTTCAATACAGTTTGCGCCAAGCGAAGCTACGTCAAAAAACATGGCGTCCTAAGCCACTAAAATGTTTCGACAGAAACACGATTTATCATAATAAAAATGTCCTACCTTGAGCTGTTCTTCCATCAGTATCTTGGGCAAAGGATCCTTTCTTGGGAGAAATCGTCTTTTGGTGGAAAGCTGTCCTCTTGCCATGTGGAAAAGTCAACTGCGTTCGGGATGAACTGAAAAGCGTGCCCAACTTTTCACATCGTTGCAAAAATAAATGTCCCAAAATCGCACTAAACGGATATAAATTGCTATAAAACGCTTTAAATTAACTACCTTATGATGTTTTTAACTCCTATAACGAGTGAAAAGATGACCGGAGAAATATAACAGGCTAAACTAACGCTTGGAACAGGTGCGCGCCGGTGTCCACTTTGCTCATGACGCAGCTCCCAAAGAATGACTAGCTTCAGGGTTTTTTCATTTGTAGGGCCTGTGAACGTGCAATCGACCCCGTTGGAATCGTCATCACGTAAAGGCATCCAGGGGAAGACGTAAGAAGTGTCCGTATAGTCATAGCAACGACAGTGCCCTTTTAAATGACTTCAGAACAGTGGCCAACATTTCTCAAATCTGACTCCATGTCAGGGAAATTGCTGTAGAATGGGCTCTGTTCCACTTAGAGACAAAATTTCAACTCCTATAGAAACTATAGACTGTTTTCTATCCAATAATAATAATAATATGCATATTGTACGATCAAGGATTTTGTGGGAAGCCGTTTAAAAAATTAGCCACATTAGCATAAGTAGTCTAAACAGCGCCCCCATCCCCAACAGGTTAAAGTCCAATACAGCTAATGAAAGACACAGATCTTGTGAATCCAGTCAACATTTCCGATTTTTAAAATGTTTTACAGGGAAGACACAATATGTAAAGATGTACATCTATTACCTAAAAACACATTAGCATAATCCACCATCTTTTATTTGTCCACCAACACCAGTAGCCATCACCAATTCGGCTAAACTAAGATATTTATAGCCCCTAACCAACAAAAAAACTCATTAGATGACAGTCTGATAACATATTTATGGTATGGGATAGGTTTTGTTAGAAAAAAGTGCATATTTCAGGTAGATGGCATAGTTTACAATTGCACCCACCATCACAAATGGACTAGAATAATTACAATGAGCAACGTGTTTACCTAACTACTAATCATCAAACATTTCGTAAAAATACACAGCATACACGAATCGAAAGACACAGATCCTGTGAATACAGACAATATTTCAGATTTTCTAAGTGTCTTACAGCGAAAACACAATAAATCGTTATATTAGCTTAGCACATAGCAATTAGCAGCCCAGCATTGATTCTAGCCAAAGTGAGCGATAAAAGTCAACATCGCCAAAAGATATTAATTTTTTCACTAACCTTCTCAGAATTCTTCCGATGACACTCCTGTAACATCACATTACAACATGCATATACAGTTTGATCGAAAATGTTTATATTTAGCCACCAAAATCATGGTTAGACAATGTGAAATGTAGACAAGCTGGTAAAGAAAAAGTCCTTGCGCCACTTAGACAGTGATCTACTCTTATACATAAATACTCATAAACGTGACTAAAAAATATAGGGTGGACAGGGATTGATAGACAATTTAATTCTTAATACAATTGCGTTATTACATTTTTTAATTTATCCTTACTTTTCAATACAGTTTGCGCCAAGCGAAGCTACGTCAAAAAACATGGCGTCCTAAGCCACTAAAATGTTTCGACAGAAACACGATTTATCATAATAAAAATGTCCTACCTTGAGCTGTTCTTCCATCAGTATCTTGGGCAAAGGATCCTTTCTTGGGAGAAATCGTCTTTTGGTGGAAAGCTGTCCTCTTGCCATGTGGAAAAGTCAACTGCGTTCGGGATGAACTGAAAAGCGTGCCCAACTTTTCACATCGTTGCAAAAATAAATGTCCCAAAATCGCACTAAACGGATATAAATTGCTATAAAACGCTTTAAATTAACTACCTTATGATGTTTTTAACTCCTATAACGAGTGAAAAGATGACCGGAGAAATATAACAGGCTAAACTAACGCTTGGAACAGGTGCGCGCCGGTGTCCACTTTGCTCATGACGCAGCTCCCAAAGAATGACTAGCTTCAGGGTTTTTTCATTTGTAGGGCCTGTGAACGTGCAATCGACCCCGTTGGAATCGTCATCACGTAAAGGCATCCAGGGGAAGACGTAAGAAGTGTCCGTATAGTCATAGCAACGACAGTGCCCTTTTAAATGACTTCAGAACAGTGGCCAACATTTCTCAAATCTGACTCCATGTCAGGGAAATTGCTGTAGAATGGGCTCTGTTCCACTTAGAGACAAAATTTCAACTCCTATAGAAACTATAGACTGTTTTCTATCCAATAATAATAATAATATGCATATTGTACGATCAAGGATTTTGTGGGAAGCCGTTTAAAAAATTAGCCACATTAGCATAAGTAGTCTAAACAGCGCCCCCATCCCCAACAGGTTAAAGTCCAATACAGCTAATGAAAGACACAGATCTTGTGAATCCAGTCAACATTTCCGATTTTTAAAATGTTTTACAGGGAAGACACAATATGTAAAGATGTACATCTATTACCTAAAAACACATTAGCATAATCCACCATCTTTTATTTGTCCACCAACACCAGTAGCCATCACCAATTCGGCTAAACTAAGATATTTATAGCCCCTAACCAACAAAAAAACTCATTAGATGACAGTCTGATAACATATTTATGGTATGGGATAGGTTTTGTTAGAAAAAAGTGCATATTTCAGGTAGATGGCATAGTTTACAATTGCACCCACCATCACAAATGGACTAGAATAATTACAATGAGCAACGTGTTTACCTAACTACTAATCATCAAACATTTCGTAAAAATACACAGCATACACGAATCGAAAGACACAGATCCTGTGAATACAGACAATATTTCAGATTTTCTAAGTGTCTTACAGCGAAAACACAATAAATCGTTATATTAGCTTAGCACATAGCAATTAGCAGCCCAGCATTGATTCTAGCCAAAGTGAGCGATAAAAGTCAACATCGCCAAAAGATATTAATTTTTTCACTAACCTTCTCAGAATTCTTCCGATGACACTCCTGTAACATCACATTACAACATGCATATACAGTTTGATCGAAAATGTTTATATTTAGCCACCAAAATCATGGTTAGACAATGTGAAATGTAGACAAGCTGGTAAAGAAAAAGTCCTTGCGCCACTTAGACAGTGATCTACTCTTATACATAAATACTCATAAACGTGACTAAAAAATATAGGGTGGACAGGGATTGATAGACAATTTAATTCTTAATACAATTGCGTTATTACATTTTTTAATTTATCCTTACTTTTCAATACAGTTTGCGCCAAGCGAAGCTACGTCAAAAAACATGGCGTCCTAAGCCACTAAAATGTTTCGACAGAAACACGATTTATCATAATAAAAATGTCCTACCTTGAGCTGTTCTTCCATCAGTATCTTGGGCAAAGGATCCTTTCTTGGGAGAAATCGTCTTTTGGTGGAAAGCTGTCCTCTTGCCATGTGGAAAAGTCAACTGCGTTCGGGATGAACTGAAAAGCGTGCCCAACTTTTCACATCGTTGCAAAAATAAATGTCCCAAAATCGCACTAAACGGATATAAATTGCTATAAAACGCTTTAAATTAACTACCTTATGATGTTTTTAACTCCTATAACGAGTGAAAAGATGACCGGAGAAATATAACAGGCTAAACTAACGCTTGGAACAGGTGCGCGCCGGTGTCCTCTAGGCTCATGACGCAGCTCCCAAAGAATGACTAGCTTCAGGGTTTTTTCATTTGTAGGGCCTGTGAACGCGCAATCGACCCCGTTGGAATCGTCATCACGTAAAGGCATCCAGGGGAAGACGTAAGAAGTGTCCGTATAGTCATAGCAACGACAGTGCCCTTTTAACTGACTTCAGAAGAGTGGCCAACATTTCTCAAATCTGACTCCATGTCAGGGAAATTGCTGTAGAATGGGCTCTGTTCCACTTAGAGACAAAATTTCAACTCCTATAGAAACTATAGACTGTTTTCTATCCAATAATAATAATAATATGCATATTGTACGATCAAGGATTTTGTGGGAAGCCGTTTAAAAAATTAGCCAAATTAGCATAAATAGTCTAAACAGCGCCCCCATCCCCAACAGGTTAATCAATCAATCGTTTTTATAATAAATCTTCAATAATGTTTCAACTGGAGAATTCCTTTGTCTGTAGAAATGCAATGGAACGCAGCTAACTCTCATGGGAGCGCGCGAGACTGAGCTCGTGGCACTCTGCCAGACCCCTGACTCAAACAGCTCTCATTCCCCCCTCCTTCACAGTAGAAGCATCAAACAAGGTTCTAAAGACTGTTGACATCTAGTGGAAGCCTTAGGAAGTGCAATAAGACCCCATAGACACTGAATATTCGATAGGCAATGACTTGAAAAACTACAAACCTCAGATTTCCCACTTCCTAGTTGGATTTTTTCTCAGGTTTTTGCATGCCATATGAGTTCTGTTATACTCACAGACATCATTCAAACAGTTTTAGAAACTCCCGAGTCCTTTCTATCCAAATCTACTAATTATATGCATATCTTAGCTTCTGGGCCTGAGTAGCACGCAGTTTACTCTGGGCACTTTATTCATCCAAGCTCCTCAATACTGCCCCCAGCCATAAGAAGTTAATGTTTTCTCATATGGATTGTGTGTGTTGTCCCCTGTGTGGCACCCCTTAAACATTTTGCATGAAGTTTTACATGTTCCAGTCATGAATAAAATGGCCAGCAATTATCAATAATTACTTCAGCTGGTATGATGACCAAAGATCCACAGTGACACATACACTAGCAGCAGACACTAATAGACGATTCAGATCAATTTGAAGATTACTGTGCTTTTCTGGAAGACAGGGTTTTACTGATGGTATGTTTTAACTTGTATCCAGTGTTACCACAAATGTATGGAAATCAAATCAAGGTGGGATGGTCAATGTGGGACAGAGGAGCGATGGAGTCTGCAATTAAGTCAGTCAAGGCATTGGTAGCTGCTATCTGATTAGGATGAGTAGAATTATATTTCTTTGGTGCAGAGGTAGATGGCTGGGGTTGGTAACCATCAGCATGGTTGAGAAGTACAGGGTGCTTACTCTGAAACAAGAATTGAGTTGATTACTCACACTTTCAGGTTAAACTATTTGGATATATATTTGTAATAGATTCTTAGAACAAAGATAATTTCCTTATTTTTCTATTAAACTGCAAGTAGGCCTAGTCTGATATCAAAATGCATCTGTCCAATGCCATCAGTCATGTTGGTTCAGGTATATCACTCATTCAACAATAGTCCACGACCCAAAGGACATCCAGCCAACTTGACACTACTGTGGGAAGCATTGAAGTTAACATGTGCCAGCATCCCCGTGGAACGCTTTTGAGACCTTGTAGTTCATTCCCCGATGAATTGAGGCTGACCTGAGGGCAAAAGGAGGTGTAACTCAATATTAGGAAGGTGTTCCTAATGTTTTGTACGCTAAGTGTATATCGATCTACACAACAAATGGCCTTGGACATGTACTTATTACAAGACACATTTTTACACATCACATTCTCCAGTGTTAAAACATTCATAATTAACTGAGAGTGTTAAATCAACACAAAGTGTGGAGTCTGTGGACTCATATCGACACCAGGACATTGCTCAATTAACACACTGCTTAGTGTAAAGCCTTATTAAAATATATCCTAGAGTGCCTTGCCTTTAGAGTAAATTGTAGAGTTAGTGACAGAGACATAGTTGTTGCAATTATCCATTTTCAGTCCTATGAACTTCAAGTGAAATCCTAAGTGAACGTTATTATAAAAAATAAACATTTAACACAATACCATATGCATTTTACAAGGCCTTATTTTGAGGGCCTAGTTTTACATTAATACAGTGACCTGAAACTCCTACACATCATGTTGAACCAAAACCACACCCACCATTCTATTTCCCAGCATGCTCTATTGCAGGTTCAAGTAACAGACACATCTCAACATCAATTGTTCAGTAAAGACTGCATGAATCAGTCCTTCATGGTCGAATTGCGGCAAAGAAACTACTACTAAAGGACAGAAATAAGAAGAAGAGACTTGCTTGGGCCAAGAAACATGAGCAATGGACATTAGAACGGTCAAAATATGTCCTTTGGTCTGATGAGGCCAAATTTGAGATTTTTGGTTCCAACCGCCGTGTCTTTGTGAGACGCATAATAGGTGAACAGATTATCTCCGCATGTGTGGATCCCACCATGAAGCATGGAGGAGGAGGTGTGATGGTGTAGAGGTGCTTTGCTGTTGATACTGTCTGATTTATTTAGAATTCAAGGCGCACTTAACCAGCATGGCTACAACAGCATTCTGCAGCGATACGCCGTCCCATCTGGTTTGCGCTTAGTGGGACTATCATTTGTTTTTCAACGGGACAATGACCCAAAACACACCTCCAGGCTGTGTAAGGGCTATTTGACCAAGAAGGAGAGTAATGGAGTTCTGCATCAGATGACCTTGCCTCCACAATCACCTGACCTCAACCCAGTTGAGATGGTTTGGAATGAGTTGGACCGCAGTGAAGGAAAAGCAGCCTCAGCATTTGGGAACTCCAGACTTGTGGAGGTCCCCTCAAAAAATGCTGAGGTCTGGGCTGATTTCTTTTGATTTCCCCATGATGTCAAGGAAAGAGGCATTGAGTTAGAATTGTTGGAAAAATTACTTGTGTCATGCACAAAGTAGATGTCCTGACCGACTTGCCAAAACTACAGTTTGTTTTAACAAGAAATTTGTGGAGTGGTTGAAAAACAAGTTTTAATGACTCCAACATAAGTGTATGTAAACTTCCGCCTTCAACTGTACTTGTTCTGCCCAAAAAACTGTTACTTTCCACAAAGCATATCTAAAACTATAGTTATCCCAGGTCTAATAAACCCATCAGTCCAAGGATTGTATCGGACTGTGTCAAAAATGAACCAAGCATATAACAACACATCTCTCTCCTTCCACTCCCAGATTTTTCTTTAACATTCCAGCTGCATGATTAATGAATGTGAAGGTTACACCGAATACACAGACCCAACTAGGCAGTGATGACTTTCATACAATAAAGTTTGGTTGCAGTACATTGGTGTAAGTAGCCCATTGATTTTTTCTCAGAGTCAACCTTAGGTGGTCTGTGAGGAGAAACAAACTATCATAGCCCTGTCTGTGACCTGGATTGACCTAATGTGCCATCCACATATTTGTCAGAAGCTGTTAAAGCTACCGGGGAATTGGGTAACAAACTGGAGGTATTGATGGATATGAGTTTGGATGGATTTACAGTGTGTGTAGGCATAGTTTGTTCCCCGACAGGGTAAGTCATATGAAACCATATGAGAACCATTGACCCATGATATTATCTGTTATTTTCTACATTCTGACTTTCTGGTGTCCAGTATATGATGAAGTGTCATATGAAGGGATCTGTTATGTTGTGAGTTCCTTTGACTTCTCTCTTCATATTTGTGACCCACCACCTGGATTCGGTCCTATGTAGCAAATTGTGTTTTTTACATTGGATAAAGTAGAGACTCAGAGCTAGACAATTGTATATCATACACTGCAGTTGAGGAACAATGGGAAAGTAATTCTGCTTTGAGAAAATGCCCCTTACTGGAGAGCTCTTTGTCTACACCCACTCAGCATCGTTCACACCCTCTTAAGCCTTTGCCCCATCCATCTCTTTGAGGATTCACATGTGAGATTATGTGCTAAACAGAGTAAATACGGCAGTGTAGTAAACAACCAAATCACAAAAGTTACTAATACACTTTTCCAAACAAGTCAAACAACGTTTATAATCAAACCTTACCCTAATATGTAAATAAATGATAAAATTTAAGACAGAGAATCATTATTCTCTTTACCGGAGAAAAATACAAAAGAACGAGCTCTCTTCCACGCGCTTGGAAACACTACAGCCAAAATGGGAGCCACCTAGAAAAACTACAACTTCTGGCTAATTTTTCCAAAAACAAGCATGAAACTCTTTCTAAAGACGGTTGACATCTAGTGGAAGCCCTAGGAACTGCAATCTGGGAGGATTTCGCCTTATAATAAAAGTGACAGCCATTGAAAAGAGTGGTAGGCCAATTGTTTTGGGGGGTATGGTTTGACCTCGGGGTTTCACCTGCCATATCAGTTCTGTTATACTCACATACATCATTCTAACTGTTTTAGAAACTTTAGAGTAGTTTCTATCCAAATCTACCCATTATATGCATATCCTAGCTTCTGGGCCTGAGTAACAGGCAGTTTACTTTGGGTACGCTTTTCATCCGGACGTGAAAATACTGCCCCCTACCCAAGAGAGGTTAACCATTTCCACCCGTGTAGCCAATGCTCCATGTGGTGTGGTTAGGAATTCAACAACAATTGTAAGAATTGTAACAATTGTATTCGTAACAGTAGAAAAAGGCTGTTCCATGATGCCAGATCATGGGGGCGGGCCAATGAATTGGTTAAACTTTAAAGGGAATACAATTCTCTTTCATTAAAGGTTTAACATCACCTTACATAATTTCACAAATAGTTTCATGTTTACTCATTCATTTTATACAAGAATTAGATTCAAACCGCATAATTGAGAAATTTACCTATTCAGAGATATAGTCATGTGTGTTTCCTGTCTTCTCTGAGGTCACCAAATGAAACACACTCGTCATACCTGTTCCTTAAGTGTCCACGGACCATTCCCACCTTCTCACAAGTGGACCTTTTGTATCAAATCCTAATTTTGGGGATCCTTTGTTCTCTCTATGTGTCTCTTTCTGCATGGCCAGGGGGAGAGAGTCTCCTCCAGGAATTTATGACCTGAGATAACAGAACCTGGGTGTAGGAGAGAGACAGGGGGAAGCCACTAGCTATACCCAAAAAGGGCCACATCATGACAACAGGATACAGAAGGTGTAAATGTTACAGTGAAATGGTTACTTGCATAGGTCGAGTCTTTTGTTTAGACATGTAGCTAGCTAGCTAAACAATGAACCGTACACCTACACGTAACGTTAGCTAGCAAGCGAGCCAGCTAATGTTAGCTAGCTAGCTAACAGTATGCCTTAACTTGCAATGAAAATAATATTTGAAAATGACGCTAGACTCTTACCCATATACATGGATCAATGCTACTCCCTCTCTGTCATGGATGCCATGTTAGAAAGGATTATCTATACATTCTGAGCAGATCATGTTATAGACAGAAAGTGCTACATGGCAGACCAATCCGAACTCATCTCTCGGGCATGTCCAGCCCATCCATTATCTCAGCCAATCATGGCTAGTGGGAAGTTTCTTGAAACGGGTCACATTTAGTGATGAGATCCTGTATGGTGGGAACTTGAGATAAGCGTAATGTGGATGGTGTTTGGTGAGGTATGGCAGGGTGACGGCATAGTTCGGGCAATGATGTATCATTTCTGGGACAGCGAATAGTGAATCAGGGAAGAATTGACAGAATCAGGTAGCAGTGTGATGCTATAGTATGTGGTGAGGGGGTACTATGGGCAGGTTTTGGGCACTGTGTATGTGTAGCATCATCTCCGGGACACTGAATAGTGAATCAGGGAAGAATTGACAGAATCCGGTAGCAGTGTGATGCTATAGTATGTGGTGAGGGGGTACTATGGGCAGGTTTTGGGCACTGTGTATGTGTAGCATCATCTCCGGGACACTGAATAGTGAATCAGGGTATAATTGACAGAATCAGGTAGCAGTGTGATGCTATAGTATGTGGTGAGGGGGTACTATGGGCAGGTTTTGGGCACTGTGTATGTGTAGCATCATCTCCGGGACACTGAATGGTGAATCAGGGTATAATTGACAGTGTCAGGTAGCAGGGTGATGGATTGCCTGATTAGTGTCCTGGCTGGGTCTTTACACAGATGGCACATTAATAGTGGGCAGCTGCCCCCTACCAACACATAACCAGCTCTCTACCTGCACTCATCTCTGCACCCAGCACTCGTCCTCCGTCATCCCCTCAGTTCTCCAGCCCAGGCATTGCCTTCTCTTTCTTTACTATATATTTCTCTCTTTTAACCATCTATTGGGATGTGTGCCCAGAATCAATTAATATGCCCCCATATTATGTGCCCACACCTGGAAATGATCTCACTCTGTCTGCCTGCCTCTCTCTCTCGCTCTCCCTCTCTCTCTCTCCCTCTCTCTCTCTCTTTCTCTCTCTCTCTCTCTATCTTGCTCTCTCTCTCTCAGCCTCCTACCATACATCCCCTCCTCTTTCTCCCCTTTCTCTCTCTCGTTAGCGATTAGTGATTATGGTGGGATAGAGACAGAACAGGGATTTCTGGGGTCAGTGTGTTTACACTGTGTGGACAGGTGTGCTCTTCCAAGCCAGGATTGTGTATGCCAGACACTGACAGAGATAGGCCAAGGGCTGTAATATAACGGTGTTGATAACAACTTATATAATACAACCAATGGCTGCACATACACAATCGGAACAACATGTAACATTTCTACAATGCATTATGCAATCAAGATCTAGGTCAAGTTATTGAGGTCAAACTACCTCTTTCAATACTCAAGCCAAGATGTCAGCTCCATTAAAGAGTAACATCGTGCTTGTAGATGTAGTACAATTGTAGCTAGCAAACATATAACATTACGATGCCATGTCAATATGATCAAACACAAGTTAACCCTAAGCTACAAAGAGAAATGCTCTACTGACCATGGCTGAACTATATGGCTAAAACCAAAACTCAGAACTTACAACCATATCAAAAACAGCTAAGATCAAACAAAGGTCAGTAGAGCATTTCTCTTTGTAGCTTAGGGTTAACTTGTGTTTGATCATATTGACATGGCATCGTAACAAAGGTCCTTGTGTGCCCATTTCAGAACCGGGATACTGCCTCTGACAATTGAAATAGGTTTGTTCAATGCCATAGATGAAGAAGAGTGACTATGTACTGTCTATGATTTAGTGGCGGTCGAGAATGAACTGCACTTTTTATTTTATTGTAAATTATTATATGATGATTTGAGAGCTTTACTGGTTGATAAAATGCTGCAAAGATTAAGAAAAACTTGAATGGATATTTAGAAAATAATTATTTGTGGTTGTATCTCTAAAGCTTGAGAGACGTGACAAGAGAAGTATACTTGACTTTTTTTTTTCTCAATTGATTTTTACTGCCGTATGAATATACAGTATATACACAGTGCATTCGGAAAGTATCCAGACCCCTTTACTTTTTCCACATTTTGTTACGTTAAAGCCTTATTCAAAAATGTATTAAATAATGTTTTTCCCTAATTAATCTACATACAATAACCCATAATGACAAAGCAAAAACTGGTTTTTAGAAACATTTGCAAATGTATTAAAAATAAAAAATTCAATACTCCATTTATGTAAGTATTCAAACCTTTACTCAGTACTTTGTTGAAGCACCTTTGGCATTGGTTAGAACCTCGAGTCTTCTTGGGTATCACACTACACGCTTGTCATAACTGTATTTGGGGAGTTTATCCCATTCTTCTCTGCAGATCCTTTCAAGCTCTGTCAGGTTGAATGGTGAGCGTCGCTGCACAGCTGTTTTCAGGTCTCTCCAGAGATGTTCGATCAGTTTCAAGTCCGGGATCTGGCTGGGCCACTCAAGGACATTCAGAAACTTGTCCCGAAGCCACTCCTGCGTTGTCTATGTACTTTGCTCCTTTCATCTTTCCCTCAAACCTGACTAGTCTTTCAGTCCCTCCTGCTGAAAACATCCCCTCAGCATGATGCTGCCACCACCATGCTTCACCGTAGGGATGGTGCCAGGTTTCCTCCAGACGTGACACATGGCATTCAGGCCAATGAGGTCAATCTTGGTTTCATCAGACCAGAGAATCTTGTTTCTTATGGTCCGTGAGTCCTTTAGGGACCTTTTGGCAAACTCCAAGTGGGCTGTCATGTGCCTTTTACTGAGGAGTGGCTTCTGTCCGGCCACTGTACCATAAAGTTCTGATTGGTGGAGTGCAGTAGAAGAACTCCGGAGTTCTGTCAGAGTGACCATCGGGTTCTTGGTCACCTCCCTGGACCATCGGGTTCTCCCCCGATTGCTTAGTTTGGCCTGGCAGCCAGCTCTAGGAAGAGTCTTGGTGTTTCCAAACATCTTCCATTCAAAAATGATGGAGGCCACTGTGTTCTTGGGGACCATAAATGTTGCAGAAATGTTTTGGTACCCTTCCCCAGATCTGTGCCTCGACACAATCCTGTTTCGGAGCTCTACAGACAATTCCTTCGACCTCACGGTTTGTTTTTTTCTCTGACATGCACTGTCAACATTGGGACCCTATATAGACAGGGGTGTGCCTTTCCAAATCATGTCCAATCAATTTAATTTGCCACATGTCGACTCCAATCAAGTTGTAGAAACATCTCAAGGATGATCAATGGAAACACGATGCACCTGAGCTCAATTTTTAGTCTGATAGCAAAGGGTTTGAATAATGTAAATAATAATGATTTATAATACTTTTGAAAAAACGTATAAAAAACAGTTTTTGCTTTGTCATTATGGGGTCATGTGTGTAGATTGATGAGGGGAAAAACACAGGATTTCTTTTTTTTTAATAGATTTTAGAATAAGGCTGTAACATAACAAAATGTGGAAAATGTATGGGGTTTGAATACTTTCTGCAAGCACTGTATACACAGACACACATTTATGTGTATATATATATATACAGTATATACATGAATGTGTGTATGGACATTATTCTTTTATTATTATTTTAAAGCAAATACAGTGTCTTATCAATTTATGTGGGCTGGGCATCCTGAAGATGCATGACACTTTAATAATCAAATCACTCAAACACATCATGTAACACTTGAACAATGCATTATTCAATCTGGAACATCTTAGAAAGTAGTTCTGTTCTGCATGGCCCATCTCATAAACAGCTTAGGCACAAATGTGTGCCGTGTAGGCATCTTTTTAGTCTAGGTATGCGTGCCCGACTGCCTGCACTCATCTGATTAGCTCACTGATGTCCTTGTTAGTACACATGGCTGAGTGTGTCCTTTTAAACGTGAACAAGAGAAGAACAACCACGAGGCTGCTGAGTGCTCTCACAAAGGACAGTGAATGCATCCCAAATGTCCCCCTTTTCTATATAAAGGGCACTACTTTTATCATGCTCGATAAAGGGAATAGGGGACCATTTGGGATGCAGAGAGTTTGTGAAGAGAGAACGACATAGTGTTCTTAACAATGGATGAACTTTGGGTGTGGGAATGGGCAAAGATAAACCGAAGAGCTAATGGTTTCACCAATGTTTCAGTTGTATCTGAGGTAAAGGCTCCTAGCGGCCCACTGATATGGAACATGTTACATTCAGTCCACAGAGCAAATCATATGCAGATGGACCCAGCGCTCGCTTTTAGTCTGTTACCCAAATGGCTCCTTATTCCCTGTAAAGTGAAATGTCAATGTGGCAGATTGAGACTGGGTTCAAAGAATTAGAATAGAATAGAATAGGTCTTCTGTTTGTGTGCTGAAACAGCATGTCTTAAGTCAGTCAGGTCTAACCACAGACCATTTTGATATCCTTTTACAGACATATTATCACGATGTAGGATGTGTGCTTTTAAACTAAGTGTTTTCATTCATACTTAGTGTAGAAACATCTGTTATGTTGGAAATTATGCATAGTTAAAGTTTTTGTAGAAGCTAAACACACACGAGTATAAAAACACACACGGACGCAGTCACGCAGCCAGTCACGCACAGAGTCACGCAGACAGGCAGTCACTCACACACATGTGTATTATTGTACTGTACTCACACACACACGCACACGCGCACACACACACACACACACACACACACACACACACACACACACACACACACACACACACACACACACACACACACACACACACACACACACACACACACACACACACACACACACACACACACACACACACACACACCCTCCCACTCTCTGGAAGCTAGTAAACCCATATTAGCAGATGGCCCAGTAACCATCCATACCCATGCAGCTCGAGATCTACTGCTGAGACAAGGTACAGAGAACGATGTGTTGCATGAGAGAAAGAGAGAGAGAGAGAGAGAGAGAGAGAGAGAGAGAGAGAGAGAGAGAGAGAGAGAGAGAGAGAGAGAGAGAGAGAGAGAGAGAGAGAGAGAGAGAGAGAGAGAGAGAGAGAGAGAGAGAGAGAGAGAGAGAGAGAGATCAGAGCCCCACCCCGCCCACCCCCATTACCACCTTTCTCTCTCTCAGCTCATCTCCCTCTCAGCGTTACCATCTCACTCCTCCTGTTGTTTTGGGGAATTGCCAGAGAACTCAGAATACAATATTGTCATAATTATCAGGTGTCGATACAATATGTATTGCAATTCTCACAATTCTTTATGTATTGCGATTTGATTTTCCAAACATATTGCTCACCAAATGCCAACTACAGAGGAACAAGAAAAAGAGATGAGAAAACAAGTTTTGATCAGTCATGGAAATAAAGGTACTAAAAACAAATTGGCTCTCTGTTTAAAAAGAAGAAGGAGAACAAGCTATGATGGAACAATTCTGGCGTTTTGGTGCAGGTACAGCCGACTATCGCAAAAACGAACTGCAATATCATCAGAACTATATGATATATCGTCAAAAATAATATCCCGATATGTAACTGTATCGATTTCTCCCACATCAAAACTTTTGTTTAGTCTCTATTCCTTTCTCACAACTCCCACATCCTCTCTCTCTCTCTCTCTCTCTCTCTCTCTCTCTCTCTCTCTCTCTCTCTCTCTCTCTCTCTCTCTCTCTCTCTCTCTCTCTCTCTCTCTCTCTCTCTCTCTCTCTCTCTCTCTCTCTCTCTCTCATCTCTCTCTCTCTCTCTCTCTCTCTCTCTCTCTCTCTCTCTCTCCTCTCTCTCTCTCTCTCTCTCTCTCTCTCTCTCTCTCTCTCTCTCTCTTCTCTCTCTCTCTCTCTCTCTCTCTCTCTCTCTCTCTCTCTCTCTCTCTCTCTCTCTCTCTCTCTCTCTCTCTCTCTCTCTCTCTCTCACTCTCTCTCTCTCTCTCTCTCTCTCTCTCTCTCTCTCTCTCTCT
The DNA here is from genome assembly GCF_029448725.1 of Salvelinus fontinalis. NCBI lineage: Eukaryota > Metazoa > Chordata > Actinopteri > Salmoniformes > Salmonidae > Salvelinus > Salvelinus fontinalis. Next base: position 27,233,585 of record NC_074683.1, on the reverse strand, counting down.
CTCTCTCTTCCTCCAATTCATGAAGCCGGTATCGATCAGCAGGCTAATCCTAATGCTGGTTGAGAGGTGCTCCAGGACGAGTCATGCTACCTGGCTGTATGCTCCTCTCTCTGGCTGTGGCTGTGTGTGTCCTGCCTGTGTGCTCCTCTCTCTGGCTGTGGCTGAGTGTGTCCTGCCTGTGTGCTCCTCTCTCTGGTTGTGGCTGTGTGTGTCCTGCCTGTGTGCTCCTCTCCCTGGCTGTGGCTGTGTGTGCCCTGCCTGTGTGCTCCTCTCTCTGGCTGTGTGCTCCTCTCTCTGGCTGTGGCTGTGTGTGTCCTGCCTGTGTGCTCCTCTCTCTGGCTGTGGCTGTGTGTGGCCTGGCTGTGTGCTCCTCTCTCTGGCTGTGGCTGTGTGTGTCCTGCCTGTGTGCTCCTCTCTCTGGCTGTGCCTGTGTGCTCCTCTCTCTGGCTGTGCCTGTGTGCTCCTCTCTCTGGCTGTGGCTGTGTGTGTCCTGCCTGTGTGCTCCTCTCTCTGGCTGTGGCTGTGTGTGTCCTGCCTGTGTGCTCCTCTCTCTGGTTGTGGCTGTGTGTGTCCTGCCTGTGTGCTCCTCTCTCTGGCTGTGCCTGTGTGCTCCTCTCTCTGGCTGTGCCTGTGTGCTCCTCTCTCTGGCTGTGGCTGTGTGTGTCCTGCCTGTGTGCTCCTCTCTCTGGCTGTGGCTGTGTGTGGCCTGGCTGTGTGCTCATCTCTCTGGCTGTGGCTGTGTGTGTCCTGCCTGTGTGCTCCTCTCTCTGGCTGTGGCTGTGTGTGGCCTGGCTGTGTGCTCCTCTCTCTGGCTGTGGCTGTGTGTGTCCTGCCTGTGTGCTCCTCTCTCTGGCTGTGGCTGTGTGTGGCCTGGCTGTGTGCTCCTCTCTCTGGCTGTGGCTGTGTGTGTCCTGCCTGTGTGCTCCTCTCTCTGGCTGTGGCTGTGTGTGGCCTGGCTGTGTGCTCCTCTCTCTGGCTGTGGCTGTGTGTGTCCTGCCTGTGTGCTCCTCTCTCTGGCTGTGGCTGTGTGTGGCCTGGCTGTGTGCTCCTCTCTCTGGCTGTGGCTGTGTGTGTCCTGCCTGTGTGCTCCTCTCTCTGGCTGTGGCTGTGTGTGGCCTGGCTGTGTACTCCTCTCTCTGGCTGTGGCTGTGTGTGTCCTGCCTGTGTGCTCCTCTCTCTGGCTGTGGCTGTGTGTGTCCTGCCTGTGTGCTCCTCTCTCTGGCTGTGGCTGTGTGTGGCCTGGCTGTGTGCTCCTCTCTCTGGCTGTGGCTGTGTGTGTCCTGCCTGTGTGCTCCTCTCTCTGGCTGTGCCTGTGTGCTCCTCTCTCTGGCTGTGCCTGTGTGCTCCTCTCTCTGGCTGTGGCTGTGTGTGTCCTGCCTGTGTGCTCCTCTCTCTGGCTGTGGCTGTGTGTGTCCTGCCTGTGTGCTCCTCTCTCTGGCTGTGGCTGTGTGTGGCCTGGCTGTGGCTGTGTGTGTCCTGCCTGTGTGCTCCTCTCTCTGGCTGTGGCTGTGTGTGTCCTGCCTGTGTGCTCCTCTCTCTGGCTGTGGCTGTGTGTGGCCTGGCTGTGTGCTCCTCTCTCTGGCTGTGGCTGTGTGTGTCCTGCCTGTGTGCTCCTCTCTCTGGCTGTGCCTGTGTGCTCCTCTCTCTGGCTGTGCCTGTGTGCTCCTCTCTCTGGCTGTGGCTGTGTGTGTCCTGCCTGTGTGCTCCTCTCTCTGGCTGTGGCTGTGTGTGTCCTGGCTGTGTGCTCCTCTCTCTGGCTGTGGCTGTGTGTGGCCTGGCTGTGGCTGTGTGTGTCCTGGCTGTGTGCTCCTCTCTCTGGCTGTGGCTGTGTGTGTCCTGGCTGTGTGCTCCTCTCTCTGGCTGTGGCTGTGTGTGGCCTGGCTGTGGCTGTGTGTGTCCTGGCTGTGTGCTCCTCACTCTGGCTGTTCTTACTGTACTATAGCTGGCAGGTGGCTCACAGGTTTCCGCCTCCTCTCAGCACTGTGAGATAGTAATGCAGAGCCATTGATCCAGACCCCCCCATCCGACGGTATGGGGTCTCAAACCGATGACTATAAAGTATATGAATGGAAAAAGCCACAATCGTAGAAAAAAAGGAGCTATCTAGAACCTAAAAGGGTTATTTGGCTGTCCCCACAGGAGAACCCTTTGACAAACCCTTTTTGGTTCAAGGTAGAACCCTTTTAGGTTCCATGTAGAACCCCTTTCCACAGAGAGTTCTACATGGAACCCAAAAGGGTTCTACCTGGATTCAAAAAGGGTTCTACCTGAAACCAAAAATAGTTATCTATGGGAAAAGCCGAAGAACCCTTTCGGAACCCTGTTTTCTAAAAGTGCATTCATTCCTATGTGAAGAATCAACAGCGCATAGAAACCAAATGAAGTCTGTTAAGATGGCGTATGATGGAGAAATAACATGCGCAGTTTGAGCTACTCCAGGAAGTGACGCTGCAGGCTAGCCCAGTGCTGCCCCCTCTCATTGGGTAACTCAAGTTGAAGACCAACCGAGGTCCTGCATGCTTACAGCTGAAATCCCGTTAACGGGATTGCTTTGACAACAGCCAGTGAAAGTGCAGAGCGCCAAATTAAAACAAAAGAAATCTCATAATTAAAATTCCTCAAACATACAAGTATTATACACCATTTAAAGATAAACTTGTTGTTAATCCCACCACAGTGTCCGATTTCAAAAAGGCTTTACGACGAAAGCACACCATCTGATTATGTTAGGTCAGCGCCTAGTCACAGAAAAACACAGCCATTTTCCTCATAGAGTCATAGAGATAAAATGTATCACTAACCTTTGATGATCTTCATCAGATGGCACTCATAGGACTTCATGTTACACAATACATGTATGTTTTTTTCGATAAAGTTCATATTTATATCCAAAAATCTCAGTTTACATTGGCGCATTATGTTCAGTAATGTTTTGCCTCCAAAACATCCGGTGATTTTGCAGAGAGCCACATCAATTTACAGCAATACTCATCATAAATAAGGGACTGTCTTAAACAATTAAACCAAAGGGAAAGTTTTGGGATTTACAAACTACAGGCCACTAAATACCCTGGTTTAAATGAAGATATGGATTTCTCATCCTTCCTGTCGGGCTGTGATAGGTCCATTTGTTGTCATCTAGTGAACATTTTGCTCATGTTTAGACTGTTGTTGTTCATGTTTTGCTGTGTTCTAGTGTACTATGGAATATATTGCTGTCTTATTCTTGACACTTCTCCCAGTCATATTTAAGGTTAGAACTACCTTTTAGTGTTCTGATACTTCTAGCTTGGAGTTGTATTTTTATGATAACATAGCTTCAGTATTTCACTGTTTAATGTGTATAGTATTGCTTACTAGGTGTGTCCAATCAATTTTGTAACCACTCCCTCTTCTAATTAGGGCTAATTGGAAAAGCTGTTCAAAAGAGGACATTGTATCATTTTTTTGTACTCCCTGACGAAGGCCATGCAGCCGAAACGCGTCAGATTTTTTAAAACTTTGTTTGTATTGAACATGCCATACTAATAAAGGCATTTTAATTAATTATATGAAGAGTGCCTTGGTCCTCCTTTCTTTTTGATGACTCATCATAAATGTTGATGAAAATACAAGTGTTATGCATGGGATTAAAGATATACTTCTCCTTAATGGAACCAATGTGTCAGATTTCAAAAAATCTTTACAGCGAAAGCACACCATGGAATAATCTGAGTACAGCGCTCAGAGACAAAATCAAGCCATACAGATACCCGCCATGTTGTGGAATCAACAGAAGTAAGAAATAGCATTCAAATATTCACTTACCCTTAATGATCTTCATCGGAATGCACTCCCAGGAATCCCAGTTCCACAATAAATGTTTGTTTTGTTCAATAAAGTCCATCATTTATTTCCAAATACCTACTTTTTGTTTAGTTCACAAATCCAAATTCACAAGGCGCGAGCACTAAGTCCAGACGAAATGTCAAAAAAGTTATATTACAGTTCTTAGAAACATGTCACACGATGTATAGAATCAATCTTTAGGATGTTTTTATCATAAATCTTCAATAATGTTTCAACCGGACAATTCCTTTGTCTTTAGAAATGAAAAGGAACAGACCTCACTCTCACGGCCGCACGCCTGACTTAGCTCATGGCACTCTGCCAGACCCCTTAGTCAAACAGCCCTTATTCTCCCCCACCTTCACAGTAGAATCCTGAAACAATGTTCTAAAGACTGTTGACATCTAGTGGAAGCCTTAGGAAGTGCAATCAGACCAAATTTACACTGTATCTTGGATAGGCAAAGACTTGAAAACCTACAAACCTCAGATTTCCCACTTCATGTTTAGATTTCTTTTCAGGTTTTTGCCTGCCAAATGAGTTATGTTATACTCACAGGCATATTTCAAACAGTGTTTTCTATCCACATCTACTAATAATATGCATATCTTAGCTTCTGGGCCTGAGTAGCAGGCAGTTTACTCTGGGCACGCTTTTCATACGAACGTGCAAATAGCGCCCCCAGCCATAAGAAGTTAAACCTTCTTCTGTTTGCAATTTTAAAATAATCAGTTCAAGGACATACATCTGGTGTATTAGAAGCAATTATTGGTACCATTGCTAACAATGCCTGCAGTACCGCCGTCGGCCTAGAATGTCCATTGCTTCAATGAGAGGGGATAGTCATTCTCCCCTGTCTCAAACACAGCAACACAGCTGCCCTGCCAGCCACACTCCAGGCGGCTGCTGGTTGTGTGTGAGCGGCTCACATTGAGAAAAGCTCCAGCTTTCCCCTCCAAAAACCCTACAGCTGGTGCCTGCTTCCTGCTCCCTGCTGCCTACTAGCTGGTGGCTGGTGGCCTGTCTGGTGCTAGTCCCAGACACCTCTCTTCACACTGGTGTCTGTGTTTAGAATTCATGTTGTTTTCTCTCACGGATAGCAGATTACAGCAGAGGCAACAGAGGCAAGCCACTCTCTCTTTTTTCTCTATTTGGCCCCATGCTATCCTTTCTGTGCTCTCCCTCTGCCAGCCCAGCAAGGCTGTGTGTGTGTGTCTGTTTGATGGGCAGAGATCCAAGGCTGATGCTCTCTCTGTGCTGTGGCTCCTCCACCTCCTGGTGCCCAAGCTAACCTTGTCCCTCTGCCCTCACCCCACCATGCCCAGGCCCTTTGACAACTCCCATACTGGATCAGTCATGTTTTACAATGTTTTATAGTCACTCTCTCTGCTTGTGTGTGTGTGTGTGTGTGTGTGTGTGTGTGTGTGTGTGTGTGTGTGTGTGTGTGTGTGTGTGTGTGTGTGTGTGTGTGTGTGTGTGTGTGTGTGTGTGTGTGTGTGTGTGTGTGTGTGTGTGTGTGTGTGTGTGTGTGTGCATGCTTTCGTGCATCTGTGTATATCCAGGCATCTGTGTATGGCTCATTTGAGAATGTCAGTTGATTGTGTGTAACCATGTTATGAATGTGTGATGTGTAATCTGCGTGTCTGAGACTACAAGCGTGTCATACTACAATAAAATAAGTGTCTTCAGATTAAAATTAACGTGTCCAGCATTTATCAATCGTTGTCAACCTAGGGCACTCTACGACATCCACAAGATACCCTATTTTCTGCAGCGTGTCTAGAGAAACAACTGCTGCGTTCTTGAACAGGTCTCTATGTAAAATACATTTCATCTCAATGAGAATAACCTGTATATACAGTATAAAGGTTAACAATTGAACCAAATGAAAATGAAAATAGTATTGGTATATCTATTCCAAATCAACCCAGCTTGGGCCCACTGCTGATTTTCATGGTGCGCCTTAAGCAGTTTTCATAAGATATATTTCACAGTTACAAAAGTTGAGCTGAGGGGAAAGAGGAGGTGTTTTAGATACACAGAGAGAAATAGAAGCGGACAGGGAATGGGAAAAGATAAAGGGACTCCCTTTAGGTAGGTGTGTCAGATGTGTTTCTGAATCTTCTGATTCCTACCCACTCGTCTCACAGAGCACATCGCAGGGAAAGGCGTGTAGGATGGGGGAGAGATGGAGTCTGAGCCTGCCTACCTAGTACTTTGGCTGGGACGGCTCACAACTGACTGGTTATTTCTGCTTACCGCCTGGTGGAATCTAAATCTCCAACTCAGGCATTTTTCTACCTCTTTCTTCTGCTGCTCCATGGAATTGATTTCCACCCACTTGACTGCTGTGTGTTGTGAACTGAAGGAGGGATGGAGAGATGTAGGGATGGAGAGATGTAGGGATGGAGATGGAGTATCTTTCTCCTTAAAGGAGAGCATTTTTCACTCCTCTTGATGGGTTGCGTCTCTTCACCTCTCACCCCTCTCTCTGTTTTGGTAAAAGAACATAGAGTGTATGTGGAGGCCCCTGCGTTTGGTTGGGTGAAGGTACAGGAGGGTGAAACAGCAAGTCCTAGGGAGTTGGACAACCTGCAACAGAAATGAATCAGTCTGCTTTCAACAGCAAAAATACACACACGTTGGATGCGCCCAAATGGCACCCTATTTCCGTTATAGTGCGCTACTTTTGACCATGGCACATAGTCCTCCGTTCACAAGTAGTGCACTATAAAGGGAATAGGGTACCATTTAGGACGTAGCCCTTGAAACACCTTCACCTCTTGACACTGTACAATAAAATAGCGCCTACGTACAGGCTTTACTTCAGGAGATTAACACATTTGGTTCAGTATGATGGCTGTGTGTCCTGTACCTCAGTGATAAATGTGAGTTGACTTCCCCATCGAGTGTCCTGTACCTCAGTGATAAATGTGAGTTGACTTCCCCATCGAGTGTCCTGTACCTCAGTGATAAATGTGAGTTGACTTCCCCATCGAGTGTCCTGTACCTCAGTGATAAATGTGAGTTGACTTCCCCATCGAGTGTCCTGTACCTCAGTGATAAATGTGAGTTGACTTCCCCATCGAGTGTCCTGTACCTCAGTGATAACTGTGAGTTGACTTCCCCATCGAGTGTCCTGTACCTCAGTGATAAATGTGAGTTGACTTCCCCATCGAGTGTCCTGTACCTCAGTGATAACTGTGAGTTGACTTCCCCATCGAGTGTCCTGTACCTCAGTGATAAATGTGAGTTGACTTCCCCATCGAGTGTCCTGTACCTCAGTGATAAATGTGAGTTGACTTCCCCATCGAGTGTCCTGCACCTCAGTGATAAATGTGAGTTGACTTCCCCATCGAGTGTCCTGTACCTCAGTGATAAATGTGAGTTGACTTCTCTGTCGAGTGTCCTGTACCTCAGTGATAAATGTGAGTTGACTTCTCTGTCGAGTGTACTGTAACTCAGTGATAAATGTGAGTTGACTTCCCCATCGAGTGTACTGTAACTCAGTGATAAATGTGAGTTGACTTCCCCATCGAGTGTCCTGTACCTCAGTGATCCCAGTCTACTGGACTTCTCCTGAAGGTTTGTCAGGTTTTCTCCGCCCGTTCGCTCTCTAGGTTTGCGTTCTGAGACCTTGTTTAGTGTGTGTCTGTGTCTGTATCTGTCTGTGTGTGTGTGTGTGTGTGTGTGAGTGTGTTTGGGTGTGCGTGAAGCATACTGACAGCTCTTATCTGATACAACCTCATCAGCTCCACACTTCCACAGCATTTCCTGCTCTCTGCATTCTTCTCTTCTCACTTTTCCTCTTCTCCCCTTTCTTCTCCTCTTGTTCTCTCTATTCTCCTTTCCTCCTGCTCTCTTTTCCTCTCTTTCCCCTTCCTTCTTTCTCAGTGTTATGTAGGGGGACAAACTGATTATTTTATATTGCTATTGTAGTTCAACACTGGGTTTGGGCAACATCCTATCACTGAAAATGTGTCCTTATGATCCTCCCTCCTCCAGGGGTGTTGTACTACTATGTCCTTATGATCCTCCCTCCTCCAGGGGTGTTGTACTACTATGTCTTTATGATCCTCCCTCCTCCAGGGGTGTTGTACTACTATGTCCTTATGATCCTCCCTCCTCCAGGGGTGTTGTACTACTATGTCTTTATGATCCTCCCTCCTCCAGGGGTGTTGTACTACTATGTCCTTATGATCCTCCCTCCTCCAGGGGTGTTGTACTACTATGTCTTTATGATCCTCCCTCCTCCAGGGGTGTTGTACTACTATGTCTTTATGATCCTCCCTCCTCCATGGGTGTTGTACTACTATGTCCTTATGATCCTCCCTCCTCCAGGGGTGTTGTACTACTATGTCTTTATGATCCTCCCTCCTCCATGGGTGTTGTACTACTATGTCTTTATGATCCTCCCTCCTCCAGGGGTGTTGTACTACTATGTCTTTATGATCCTCCCTCCTCCAGGGGTGTTGTACTACTATGTCCTTATGATCCTCCCTCCTCCATGGGTGTTGTACTACTATGTCTTTATGATCCTCCCTCCTCCAGGGGTGTTGTACTACTATGTCTTTATGATCCTCCCTTCTCCAGGGGTGTTGTACTACTATGTCTTTATGATCCTCCCTCCTCCAGGGGTGTTGTACTACTATGTCCTTATGATCCTCCCTCCTCCAGGGGTGTTGTACTACTATGTCTTTATGATCCTCCCTCCTCCAGGGGTGTTGTACTACTATGTCCTTATGATCCTCCCTCCTCCAGGGGTGTTGTACTACTATGTCCTTATGATCCTCCCTCCTCCAGGGGTGTTGTACTACTATGTCCTTATGATCCTCCCTCCTCCAGGGGTGTTGTACTACTATGTCCTTATGATCCTCCCTCCTCCAGGGGTGTTGTACTACTATGTCTTTATGATCCTCCCTCCTCCATGGGTGTACTACTATATCTGACCCTGTAAAACAAAACATTTCATTGCACCTATCTGGTGTGTCACAGTAAAAAAAACATCTCTCTCTCTCTGGGCCCTGACATCCATCCCAGTATGCATATTCAGCAACCACTGTCTGTGTGATGATGCACACACTATGACTGACAGACAGGGGAGCTCCACTATGTGTGTGTGTGTGTACGGGGGCAGAGGGTGTTGTGTGTGTATTTAGTTTTGACTGCCCATCACAACAAAGACGGCATGCTAGAATGTGTCCCCAAAGCGAACCCTGCAGTGTTCTGTGTGTGTCCTCTGCCAGTGCTGCCATTTCTTCCAGAGTGTTCCGACTGAATCACATTTGGAGAGAGAGAGTGCACAAAGCACCCAGCGCCTCACCAGAGAGACCTCTATTAAATGTTGTGAAGAAAACGCTTACAGTGCAAACTTCTTTCAGGAGTTTTTCAACTGATGCTCAGGACAGTTTCTCTAGGTGCATCACCTTCCTCCAGTGGTTTCAGTATTACACTGACCAGTATGTGTGCATTTACAGGCACCTTAAATTCCACCCATTGCACATTAAATGGCCTTCAGATTGGAAGGCCACAAGTCATTCTTTTTAAATGTTATTTCTCTCATATTTTCATGTACTACTGGATATCCAATTGAAAGTGAGAAAGACGCTAGAGTGTTTGGAGAGTTTCTGTTAGAAGGGCAGTGGGGTCAGATTCAAACCCACCCTAACACCTGAATACAGCGGACTTAACCTCTAGACCACCCCAGGCCCCGGCTGAAACTTCTCTCCTACAAAGTCAGTTGTAGCAGTGGCACTACAACTCTGGTGGAGTTGGTGTCACTGGATGTGTCCCAAATGACACCCTATTCCCTATATCAAAGGTAGTGCACACACTAGAATAGGGTGATGTTTGGGACACAACCACTGACTCTGTCCCAGCTCACCCAGGGCCACACAGATCTGTTATGTGACTTTACAGTGATTTCTGCTGCAGATGTTCCTGGCTTCTTCCTGGCTGGATGAGGCTTCAGTCCTGTGGATCGAGGCTAGATGGGGGTTTGACCACATAACTGTGGGAGACTGTAGCCTGGTCCCAGATCTGTTTGTGCTGTATGGCAAGGATAATAGGACACACAGGGAGACACAGGAAGACACAGGAATTGACGCAGTGATCTGGCTAGTACTACTACAGACCATGGTTGGACTGTAGCACACAGGGAGAGATGTAATTCTGGTTCCGTTGTGACTGTGTAGACTGATAACAGGATGTTATTGTGATATTTGGTGTTGTCACACACTTTGATGCCCCCTGTACCTGCTCGCTCATGTAAACACACACCTTGATGCCCCCTGTACCTGCTCGCCCATGTAAACACACACCTTGATGCCCCCTGTACCTGCTCGCCCATGTAAACACACACCTTGATGCCCCCTGTACCTGCTCGCCCATGTAAACACACACCTTGATGCCCCCTGTACCTGCTCGCCCATGTAAACACACACCTTGATGCACCCTGTACCTGCTCGCCCATGTAAACACACAACTTGTGTGTTTGTGTGTGAACGTGTGTCAGGAGGATGTAGCAGTGTGTCTCGCTGTGTGTCGCCTTACCTTTGATTGACCAGCCAATGAGCAGCCTGACTGTTTGCTGTTCACCGCTGTGTGTGTGTGTTCCTACTGTGTTGCTCTTCTCTCTGCTCGTAGTGACAGAGGAGAGGAGCAGCTCTTTTCTGCAGCACTGATCGATACAGTTAATCAAGGGAAGCAACATAGTGGTGTCATGCGTGCCTGTGTGTGTGAGCCTTTGTGTACGCACACGCACACGCACATGCACACGCACACGCACACACAGTCTTGTTTAACTATCCTTGTGGGGACACACAATTCATTCCCATTCAAAATCCTATTTTCCCTAACTCCTAACCCTTACTCTAACCTTAAACCTAACCCTAACCGTAACCCCAAAACCTAACCCTAAACTTAACCATCAACCCTTAACCCTAATTCTAACCCTAATACTAATTCTAACCTTAACCCTAAACCCCTTAGAAATAACCTTTTTCCTTGTGGGGACTAACAAAATGTTCCCAATTAGTCAGAGGTTGGTTTGTTTACTATTCTTGTGGGGACTTCAGTGTGCGTAAACACGTCCAAACACACACACACTGGCAATCACTGTCAATTGAACTAAAATGTGAGATATTGGTAGAATAGTAGGACTGGGAATTGCCAGGGACCTCACGAAACGTTATTATCACGATATGATATGTATTGCAATTCTCACAATTCTAAAATTAGGATTGTCTGTCTGTCTTTTTTACCCCCTTTTTTTGTGACATCCATTTGCAATCTTGTCTCGTCGCTGCAACTCCCCAACGGGCTCAGGAGAGAAGAAGGGCAAGTCATGCGTCCTCCGAAACATGACCGTCCAAACCGTGCTCCTTAACACCCGCCCACTTAACCCGGAAGCCAGCTGCACCAATGTGTCGGAGGAAACACTGTTCAACTGACAGCCGAAGTCAGCCTGGAGTTGTTAGAGCGCGATGAGTCAAGTAAAGCCCCCCCCGCCCAAACCCTCCCCTAACCCGGACGACGCTGGCCCAAACCCTCCCCTAACCCGGACGACGCTGGGCCAAACCCTCCCCTAACCCGGACGACGCTGGGCCAAACACTCCCATAACCCGGACGACGCTGGGCCAAACCCTCCCCTAACCCGGACGACACTGGCCCAAACCCTCCCCTAACCCGGACGACGCTGGGCCAAACCCTCCCCTAACCCGGACGACGCTGGGCCAAACCCTCCCCTAACCCGGACAATGCTGGGCCAAACCCTCCCCTAACCCGGACGACGCTGGCCCAAATCCTCCCCTAACCCGGACGACGCTGGCCCAAACTCTCCCCTAACCCGGACGACGCTGGGCCAAACCCTCCCCTAACCCGGACGACGCTGGCCCAAACCCTCCCCTAACCCGGACGACGCTTGGCCAATTGTACACCACCTTATGGGACTCCCGGTCACATGTGATACAGCCTGGGATTGAACCCGGGTCTATAGCGACGCCTCGAGCATTGCGTTGCAGTGTCTTACACCTCTGCGTCTGTCTTTTCTAAGAACTGAAACCTCTGCTCTAAGAATGCACTAATTTCTTCTTTCTCTTTCTATCCTTTTCTTGGTATTCCGCCTGCTGACCTGGTTTCGGTGGACTTTTGAAGGTAAGAGATCGTAGTCTTTTATCTCTCATTCTGGATCTCTCATTATGGCATTGTGCACTATGAACTGAGTCATCATCTCAGACGGCTCAAATCGTCCATTGATATCAATGCAGAATGTACACAGACAGTTGAATTACAAGCACATCTTTTAAGATAGGATTCTTCCATGTTCTATCTATTATAGCTTTAGAAAGAGACAGTTTGTCCTCTTAAAACCCTACCCTCAGGACTGCTGATACAGTACCGGAACATTATTGATAGTGAGGATAACAATGAACTCAGGACTGGGCGATCTATTGACAGTCTCTGAGCCTGATTCAGTCCATGTGCAATCGAACAGTGACCAAGGGCATATAATAATAATATCCCAGGTATCCCTCGGCTGTAGAAACAGGAGTAGAGGACCCTGCTTCTTTCACCATAAAGCACTGCCAGTTTCTTCTTAAAAGCCAGCCGGAGTGAGTTCTTGGAGAACGGGAACAATGTCTTGTCTGGAGAACACAGCTGTGGCCCCACAAACGGCATACACACACATGCGCCTGCTCACATACTCACACACACACATGCGAGCATACTCATTTACACACTCACGTGCATGCTCTCACACACACACACACACAAAATTACACAAGCACATAAGCACATGCACACACGGACACGCACACACCCCGTCTGCTTCGGTAATTTTCAGAATCATGTGACCATGGACAGTTCCCTTATGTTTAACTGAGCTTGAACACACACAATGCTAACAGATTAATATGCTGAACAAGATTCTGTACTGCACTTTACTGTACTGTCTGAGGCTCTGATGCTGACCACTGAACATGCCCTCATGCCCCTCAAGGCTCTCATTTTCTAACCCTATTATCTTCTTTGTTCAGCATGAGTGTCCTTATGAAGCTCCTTAATAAGACAATCAACCCTTTATTAAAGACATAGCTTCGCCATCCATCCACCCTCAGTGCACTTTAATCAAAACCCTCCCCTCTAAAAGCCACTGAGTTGCTGAGTGGGATGAAATATTTCCAGGTTTTGTGGACTCTAAAAAATGCTGTGTTAAAAACAAGCCAAATTGGGTAAATATTAGACATGTTATTTTGATCCAGCTAGTTGGGTTATTAATGCTGGGTTATTGAGCTATGACCCACCGGGTCAGATCAGAAGGCTGGAGTCAGGGCTTAGTAGGGGTGTGGCTTTCAGATCATTCTTTTTGGTCACCTGTAAGTGTAATTGTCATTTCTGTTCATCTGTTCTGTTGTATTATCTTCTGAATGTTAAGGTTGAGCGCTAACATGTTTATTACATTGTAGAGGCTTACACAAGAGTACGAGTTCCTCAAGTGCCTATGAGTATCCCAAGTGCCTATGATTTCCCCTTTCACTATAATATTTAAATAATAATGTTATACATTTTATATAAACAAATATAATGTGCAAAAATATTGAAGGAAAACTTACATTTGAAAAGGACAAACATGATGAACATGAAGAACATGTACTCTCACGGGTGGCCAAAAATGACTATCTGAAAGCCAGATCCCCAATAGGCTACATCTCCTGAAAATAACCTGATTTTTTCAATTATTTGTTATGTTTTTTTATTTCACCTTGATTTAACCAGGTAGGACAGTTGAGAACAAGTTCTCATTTACAACTGTGACCTGATTAACCAAACATGGGTTAATTTAACCATCAGTTGTGTTTTTATTCACTTTCCTTCTGGGTTGACCCAGCAGCTTTGTCCTTTTTAATGTAATCCATAGGTTATTTTCAGGAGGTGTGACCTATTGGGGGCATAGTTTTCAGATAGTTATTTTTGGCCACCCTTGATAATAGATGTCATTGCGGTTCATCATGTTAAGTTTTCACACTACAAATCAAACATTTCCTTCAATATTTTTACACATTACATATTTTAGGATACATTTTAGAACATTGTTATTTATACATTATAACAAAGTGGTAATTATTGTTGTTGGGATATGTATAGGCCCTTGAGGAACTCATACTCTTCTGAAATTATCATTAGAGCAAAATAATTTGTCAGTGCCTCTAGCCTTCAAAGAAAGCAACTCAACTAAGTAGCCCACATGGCTGGGTCAAAATAACCCAACGTGTGTTCTGTTCACTATTTAGCCAGTTATTTTTGATCCAGTATTTGTTAGAGTGTGGGTAGGGGTGTGTGAATAGGCCACTCTTACATATTCTGTGGATGGAACACATTTCACAATAATTTACATGAATACAATAAAGAAATTCAGAGAGAGAAGATGCATCAGCATCTGATGATGCTGAGCTGATTTCATGGATTTACAAAGATCTAAAAGATCAATCCCTTATTATGATGAGATCAGAGATAATACAGAGAGTCTGCAGGCTGTTTGTTGTGAGGTTGAGGGTAAATCCCAAAAGCCACCCTTTTCCTTGTATAATAGGCACTGTAGTGTACTGCATAGGGAGTCTCCCGAGTGGCACAGTGGTCTAAGGCACTACATCTCAGTGCTAGAGGTGACACTACAGACCCTGGTTTGATTCCAGGCTGTATCACAACTGGCCGTGATTGGGAGTCCCATAGGGTGGCGCACAATTGGCCCAGTGTCATCTGGGCTAGGGTTTGGCCGGTGTAGACAGTCATTGTAAATAAGAATTTGTTCTTGACTGACTTGCCTAGTTAAAAGAATAGGGTGACATTTGGAACGCAGACTGAGTCTGCTGCCTGTTTCGTTGTGGCAGATACCTGAGTTTTCCTTCTAATGATGTTGGCAGATCAGCTGAATGGGACTGACCTCTGTGTCATCAGATTTAGCTAATGTGCTGGGTATGCAGGACTGACCCTGCTGACCCGATGGCCCCTGGTTGGACAGGAATGTACAGGAATAAAGACAGGAAAGTCAAATGCTTCGGGGTGTTTGAGTTTCAAATGAGACAGGGCGTGTGTTCGCTGTACAGTTGGAGTGTGAACAAGGGACGATGGGGGAAGGTGGAGGGAAGTAGGGAATAAACTGTTGTCTGGGAGGTGACATTTTCAGCTCGTTGAGAGAGGGAGAGAGAGGAAAAGAAAGAGGGTGGAGAGTGCCAGGGAGGGATAGAAAGACAGCCAGGCTGGCCATGCGTCAATCACACCATCTGACAAACACAGGAATAGGGAGGGAGGGTGCTACATGGTAACATGGTTAGAGGTCCAGCACCATGGCACCTTATGGTTCCTGTGTGCCCTCAGGCTTGGAGGGAAGCAAAAGTCATTCCACTAACCAAGAATTGCAAAGCACCCTTTACTGGCTCAAACAGCCAACACTGACTTAGATAACACCTTTGATCATACAGTGATAGCAATACATTGTTTTAACCAGAAGAGACAGTAATGCAAATGGTGGAGATGATGCCATTTATGTTCAGATTCATGTTCCTGTAAAGTTTAGAGAGGAAGCAATATGGCTACATTTTCACCTGCCTCACTTAAAGCCAATTCTTGTGGAATGATGCTATAGACCACCAAGTGCTAACAATGAGTATCTGGAAAACATGTGTGAAATGCTTTAAAATGTATATGATATCAACTGAGAGGTATATTTTCTGGGTGACCTAAATATTGACTGGCTTTCATCAAGCTGCCCCCAGAAATATTCTGTATAAGAGGTCATACAATATGTTTTGTAGTGATTCCTATGTTGAAGATGTAAATAATATTTGCTGGTCTGTGACACGTGTGTAATGAGGAACAACCAGATGCTCCCCTTGACCCATTTATGAAATTGCTTATTCCAGCGACTAATAAGCATGCACTCATTAAGACAAATTATTTTTGCAACCCAACCATGTAAAATAAGTTATGTTATCAACGACCAATGTTAACTTTTTTAGTTTGGGTTATGACAGCCTATTACAAATAAGTCTGACAGGATTTTTGACAGGATTTCAATCTAAAGACTGTATGGTTTGAAGTGACTGAAATGCATCAGAAAGGTATTGCAAAGTTCAGAAGATCATCAGGCAATAATGTTGGATGATCTTCTGTGCAGAAAACAACATCATTGATTTAATATTGTCCACTCAGTTCTAACTACTTGTGGCCATATAAGAGGGAAGCAGTATGTACTGTATGTACACGTTCCTAAGAGTCTTATCTTTCAGTGTTGGGGTCATAATATTTTTTTACTTAATTAAACCATTCAAAAGATAGTGGCATCTTTGTAGGAAGATAACAACAATAACTATGTTTATTACACCCACATCTAGGGGCTACCAGAGGTTACTGACTTAACCCAGGTTCTATGAACCAAGCGCAAGTTTTCTCTCGCGACACCATTTTCAAACCAGGTGAAACCCACATGTGGTCGCAACCCCTAGTTTGGGAAACCCTACATTAATAAAATGACTGTAAAAATGTTACATTCTGATGGATTGATGATTCATTGAAAAATTGTATGGTTGAGAGATGAGACAAAAGGGATGGCAAATAAGTCTGGCTGCACAGCCGATTGGATACCGTAAATTGAGAAATCATGTAACTAAACTGAACAAAAAGAAGAAGAAAATGTACTATGAAACAAAGATATATTATATAAAGAATGGTAGTAAAAAGCTTTGGAGCACCTTAAATGACATTTTGGGCAAAATGCAGAACTTGGCTCCATCATTCATTGAATCAGATGGCTCATTCATCACAAAACCCAGTGATTTTGTCAACTACTTTAATGATTTTTTTCATTGTCAAGATTAGCAAATTTAGGCATGCCAAAAATTAATTCTGAACCTATACATCCAAGTATAACTGACCAAATTATGAAAGACAATTATTGTAATTTTGAATTCTGTAAAGTGTGTTTGGAAGAGGTGAAAAAATGACAAGCCACCTGGGTCTGACAACGTGGATGGAAAATTACTGAGTATGATTGCGGTCGATATTGCCACTCCTATTTGATATCTCCTCAATCTAAGCATACAGGACACTGTGCACACTCGGGACTGGAGGGAGTCATTCCACTACCCAAGAATAGCAAACCACCCTTTACTGGCTCAAACAGCTGATCAACCAGACTGTTACCAACCCTTAGTAAACTTTAGAAAAAATATGATCAGATTCAATGCTATTTCACAGTAAACACATAAACAACAGATTTTCAGCATGCTTATGGCACTTACATAAATTAGTGATGATTGGCTGAGAGAAATGTATAATAAAAAGAGCTATGGGAGCTGTTTTGTTAGACTTCAGTTCAGCTTTTGAAATTATCAATCATAATCTGCTGCTGGAAAAAATATGTCTTATGGCTTTACATCCCCTGCTATATTGTTGATCGAGAGTTACCTGTCTAACATATCACAGTAGGTGTTCTTTAATGGAAGCTCTCCAACATAGTCCAGGTGGAGTCAGGCATTCCCCAGAGCAGCTGTCTAGGCCCTTCATTTTTTCAATCTTTACTAATGACCTGCCACTGGCTCTAAGTAAAGCATGTGTGTCTATGTATGCTGATGACTCAACACTATACACCTCAGCTACCACAGCAAGTGAAATCACTCTAACACTTAACAAAGAGCTGTAGCCAATTTCAGAATGAGTGGCAAGAAATAAGTTAGTCCTAAATATTTCAAAAACTAAAAGCATTGTTTTTTGGACAAATCATTATAAATATTGTTATGAATAATGTGGAAATTGGGGAAGTTGATGAACTGCTTGCAGTAACCCTGGATTGCAACTGTCATGGTCAAAACATATTGACACAACGGTAGCTAAGATGGGGAGAGGTCTGTCTCTAATAAAGCTCTGCTCTGCTTTCTTAACATCGCTATCAACAAGGCAGGTCCTAGTTTTGTCACACCTGGACTACTGTCCAATCATGTGGTCAGGTGCCACAAAGAGGGACTTAGGAAAATTACAATTGACCCAGAACAGGGCTCAACGGGTGGCCCTTTAATGTACACGGAGAGCTGACATTAATCATATGCATGTAAATCTCTCCTGGCTCAAAGTACAGGAGAGAGTGACTTCATCATTAATTGTATTTGTGAGAACTATTTACATGTTGAATGCACATAGCTGTCTGTTTAAACTACTAGCACACAGCTCAGATACCCATACATACCCCAGAAGGCATGCCACCAAAAGTCTCTTCACAGTTGCCAAGTCCAGAACAGACTATGGGAGGTGCACAGTACTACATAGAGCCATGACTATATGGAACGCTATTCCACATCAAGTAACTCATGCATGCAGATAAAAATACACCTTATGGAACAGCGGGGACTGTGAAGAGACACACACAGGCAGAGACACATGCATATACACACACAATAACATACACACTATATACATGTATTTTGTGTTGTAGATATGTAATAGTAGAGTAGTGGCCTGAGGGAACACATGTAATGTATTGTGAAATCTATTGTGAAACGTAATGTGATGTTTTTTGTTGTTGTATATAACTGCTTTAATTTTGCTGGACCTCAGGAAGAGTAGTTTCTGCTTTGGCTGCAAATTCTGTAAAAATGGAACAGCTTTCTTCCAAACGTTGACTAGTCACCATTCACCACAGTGCTGTCAATTTTTGGAATGCCAGCCCACTGCCAGCTATGTTCCCTAGCTTGGAGAAAAATGCAAACACTCTTTTTTACCCTCCTCTCCTTCCTTCCCTTCTGTTAATGCTAATCTATATGGTTGAGCAGACAACCTGGGCACCTGACCAATAGAGAAGCAAAGATTAACTCAATTACATGCCGTATTTAAATGAGAGATTATGCCTGTGTATATTTGTGTAGGCCAAACAAAGGCTCTAATATACACTTGGGGATATGGGATAGAGAGAGACAGTGATATTGAGAGGAAAAGTGTGTTAGCGGAATAGACTTATGGAAATTTTATGTGGGGGTTTGGATGGCATATGAGAGACCTCTCCAGAAAATGCATAATATAACAAAAGAAGATGATGTTTGTGTCAAAGTATTTTCTAATATTCATACATATCATTTCCCAACTTAATTGGAATCCGTCAGTGCAGGTTCTCTGTGAGAGCCGTCACCATGGCAGTTGGGACGTTTTTACTGTGATACGATGCAATAAAAAGAGTGGAGTGGATTGGGACCACAAAATTGAATGGGTTTCAGAGTCAATGTGTGTGAGAGAGAGAGAGATGAAGAAATCATGTTTTTTCTTAATTACTGTGGTGCCAGATCGATTGCACTGTGGCATGGTTCATTATCTATAATGTGGCGTGTTAGAGGGGTGGAGACAGAGAGAGACACAAGTCCCCAATTTCATTACTAATACAGTGCATTTGAAAGTATTTAGACCCCTTGACTTTTTCCACATGTTGTAACATTACAGCCTTTTCTTTCATTAATCTACATACAAACCCCATAATGACAAAACAAAAACAGGTGTTTAGAAAACATTTTATAGCACATTTATATAAGTATTCAGACCCTTACAGCCTCGACTCTTCTTGGGTATGATGCTATAAGCATGGCACACCTGTATTTTGGGAGTTTCTCCCATTCTTCTCTGCAGATCCTCTCAAGCTCTGTCAGGTTAGATAGGGAGCATCGCTGCACAGCTATTTTCAGGTCTTTATAATAGATGTCAGATCAGGTTCAAGTCCAGGCTCTAGCTGGGCCACTCAAGGACATCCAGAAGCTTGTCCCGAAGCCTCGTCTGGCTGTGTGCTTAGGCTGTGTGCTTAGGCTGTGTGCTTAGGCTCGTTGTCCTGTTGGAAGGTAAACCTTCGCCCCAGTCTGAGGTCCTGAGCGCTTTGGAGCAGGATTTCATCAAAGATCTCTCTGTACTTTGCTCTGTTCATCTTTCCCTCAGTCCTGACTAGTCTCCTAGTCCCTGCCGCTGAAAGAAATCCCCACAGTATGATGCTGCCACCACCATGCTTCAACGTAGGGATGGTGCCAGGTTTCCTCCAAATGGGACACTTGGCATTCAGGCCAAAGAGTTCAATCTTGTTTTTGTCATACTAGAGAATCTTGTTTCTCATGGTGTGTGAGTCCTTTAGGTGCCTTTTGGCAAACTCCAAGTGGGCTTTCATGTGCCTTTTACTAAGGAGTGGCTTCCATCTGGCCACTCTACCATAAAGGCCTGATTGGTGGAGTGCTGCAGAGATGGTTGTCCTTCTGGAAGGTTCTCCCATCTCCACAGAAGAACTCTGGAGCTCTGTCAGAGTGACCATCGGGTTCTTGGTCACCTCCCTGACCAAGGCCCTTCTCCCCCGATTTCTCAGTTTGGTCAGCAGCCAGCTCTAGGAAGAGTCTTGGTGGTTCCAAACATATTCCATTTAAGAATTATGAAGGCCACTGTATTCTTGGGGATCTTCAATGCACAGATCTATGCCTGGACACAATCCGGGTCTCGGAACTCTACGAACTCTACGGACAATTCCTTCGACCTCATGGCTTGTTTTTGCTCTGACATGCACTGTCAATTGTCAACCTTATATAGACAGGTGTGTGCCTTTCCAAATCATGTCCAATCATTATAATTTACCACAGATGGACAACAATCAAGTTGCAGAAACATCTCTAGAATGATCAATAGAACCCGTATGCATGCACTTGAGCTCAATTTCGAGTCTCATAGCAAGGGTCTAAATACTTATGTAAAAAAGCTATTTCTGTTCTTCATTTTTTAATACATTTGCAAAAAAATCCAAAAACCTGCTTTCGCTTTGTCATTATAGATTGATGAAGATTTAAAAAAAAAAAGTTTTTTAGAATAAGACTGTAACGTTACAAAATGTGGAAAAAGTCAAGGGATATGAATACTTTTCGAATGCACTGTGTTTGCAGTATACAGAGATTGTTTGAGAGCCTGGATGTACATATAGAGAATGTCCACAACCATACACACACAACAGCACAGACTTGCATACACACGCAGTAGCATAGGGAGTAGTGGTTACGGAGGACAAGAAAATGGGCTCAGATGAGGAGAGGGAGATGAAAAAAGAGATAGATAAGTCCCCTCATCTCGCATGAGTGGTGCCAACAAACTGTGTCAAACAGGGAACATCTCACTAATAGCTGTACAGTCTTTAATACCCACAACATTTAGTTTACATGGACTTATTGAGAGAGAGATGATGACAACATGAGTCTGAATTGACGTTTTAGTAATTTACCAGATACCCTTATCCAGAGCAACTTAAACTAGTGAGTGCATACATTTTTAAAAAACTTTTTCATACTGGTCCTTCGGGGGAAGGTGAACTCACAACCCTGGCGTTGCAACTTGCAAGCGTCATTCTCTACTAACTGAGCCACACGGGACTGCATTAGTACACTGAGCACATTGTAATGCTGTGGTATTTACATAGAGCCTCAGATGACAATAACACATAACACATTTCTTCTACAGCAGTCTTAACACCATACAACAGTTTACAGAAAAGCACAACGCATTGAGAGATGAAGAGATTCCTCAGACTCTCTAACATGGCTTTTTTGTGTTGTGGGAGAAATGTCTTCTTCATATTTTCTCAGTAATATACAATGGGACAGTAAAGATACAGTATCTTAAATGTTGCGTTGATTTAAACTATTCAAACTTATTCTGTTATTCGCCGTTTGCCTCTAGGTAATGTAGTGATTCGATTTGACTCTGAGAGTTTGTCGTTCCTTAGCTTCTTCCACTGTAAAAAGGGCATATGTACAGTACAGTACATTACATATACACACAGGGTAGTGAATACGCGCACTAAGCATGTAATTATTTGTATTTCTGTGTTCATGTTTGTGTGTGTATTGTGTGTATGCATGTCCATCCTCTTCCAATGTAAAAAGGGCCCTGTATGTATGCACAGGGTATGGAGCGAATAACACTACTGTTTCTGGTGCGTAATGTGTATAAGAAATGGTCTTTGTGTGCGTGTGTTTTGCGGGATTGTTAGTGTGTGTGTGTCCACTTGTTCCACTGGCCCATTTTCACTTAGAAAGATTACAATGTGGGTTATGTAATCTCAGTTATCGTGTTGGCCTTCTCCATAACCCTCTTCTTCTTCACCATAAAGCCTGTACTGTATGAGGAAATAGACTCACCTACTTCCCATAACCTCAACATTATCTTCAACGATCAATAAACACTTTTATTTCTCTATACACTTATCCCTTATATTATATCCCGTTGATAAAATAGACAAAAAGCAATCAAGAATAATCAATCCATAATCAGTAATAAAATTATCTGTGAGCAAAACCGAAAGCTAGACATGCTGCTAAAAGGCATGCTGTTAAAAAACTTGCTGTTAAAAGACATGTTGTTAAAAGACATGCTGTTAAAAGACATGCTGTTAAAAGACATGATATTAAAATACATGCTGTTAAAAGACATGTTGTTAAAAGACATTATGTTAAAATACATGCTGTTAAAAGACATCCTGTTAAAAGACATGATGTTAAAATACATGCTGTTAAAAGACATGCTGCTAAAATCCATGCTGTTAAAAGACATGCTGTTAAAATACATGCTGTTAAAAGGCATACTGTTAAAAGACATGCTGCTAAAAGACATGCTGTTAAAAGACATGCTGCTAAAAGACATGCTGTTAAAAGACATGCTGTTAAAATACATGCTGCTAAAATACATGCTGTTAAAAGACATGCTGCTAAAATACATGCCGGTTAAAGACATACTGTTAAAAGACATGTTGTTATAAGACATGCTGCTAAAAGACATACTGTTAAAAGACATGATGTTAAAAGACATGCTGCTAAAATACATGCCGGTTAAAGACATACTGTTAAAAGACATGCTGTTAAAAGACATGCTGCTAAAAGACATACTGTTAAAAGACATGATGTTAAAAGACATGCTGCTAAAAGACATGATGTTAAAAAACTTGCTGTTAAAAGACATGTCGCTAAAAGACATGCTGTTAAAAGACATGCTGTTAAAATACATGCCGGTTAAAGACATACTGTTAAAAGACATGCTGCTAAAATACATGCTGCTAAAAGACATGCTGCTAAAATACATGCTGTTAAAAGACATGCTGCTAAAAGACATACTGTTAAAAGACATGCTGTTAAAAGACATGCTGTTAAAAGGCGTACTGTTAAAAGACATGCTGTTAAAAGACATGCTGTTAAAAGACATGCTGTTAAAATGCATACTGTTAAAAGACATGCCGGTTAAAGACATGCTGTTAAAAGGCATGATGTTAAAAGACATGCTGTTAAAAGACATGCTGTTAAAAGACATGATGTTAAAAGACATGCTGTTAAAATACATGCTGTTAAAAGGCATACTGTTAAAAGACATGCCGGTTAAAGACATGATGTTAAAAGACATGCTGTTAAAAGACATGCTGTTAAAAGACATGATGTTAAAAGACATGCTGTTAAAAGACATGCTGTTAAAAGACATGCTGTTAAAAGACATGATGTTAAAAGACATGCCGGTTAAAGACATGCTGTTAAAAGACATGATGTTAAAAGACATGCTGTTAAAAGACATGCTGCTAAAAGGCATACTGTTAAAAGACATGCCGGTTAAAGACATGATGTTAAAAGACATGCCGGTTAAAGACATGCTGTTAAAAGACATGCTGTTAAAAGGCATGCTGTTAAAAGACATGATGTTAAAATACATGCTGTTAAAAGGCATACTGTTAAAAGACATGCCGGTTAAAGACATGCTGTTAAAAGGCATACTGTTAAAAGACATGCTGTTAAAGACATGCTGTTAAAAGACATGCTGTTAAAAGACATGCTGCTAAAAGACATGCTGTTAAAAGACATGATGTTAAAAGACATGCCGGTTAAAGACATGCTGCTAAAAGACATTATTAATACTAATAAATTAGCCCCTTTCCAAAGCCAAATATTTACAAAATATATTTAAATATATGACCCAAATCCAAACGTAGATATGCTGCACATTCAAACTACCGTTAAGACAACAGACTACATTTAGCTCCATCCCAATGCCAACTAGGCCGTGAGAGAGAGTGTATTGTCTGGCATCTCTCCAGGGATTCTCCCATGATGCCTCTGACCCAGGCTCGACCCAGGAACCTCTCTGATACAATCAGGTCAGCATCATCCGTATGTCTCACAACACTCTGACTGAGTCGCAAATAGCACCCTATTCCCTGTAGTGCACTTCTTGTGAACAGGGCCCATAGGTGTATAAGTAGTGCACTATTTAGGGAATATGTGTCATTTGGGACACGTGACACAGCTCCAGTGACCCCACTCCACTGACAGAGGGGCCACTCATTATCTGTTCCAGTGATGACATTGAACCAATGGGAAAATCAGTCAGCTGGATGGACATAAGAGACCGATGATTCAATGTGCTGTATGTCTTGAGAATGCATGTGACACAATCACCTTTAGTTCCAGGCAGTATTGATATGAACGTATTTCAGCAATCATTTTTCCCAGGATTCTTGTTGGTTCCCCCAACCTTTTCCATTCAGCAGTAGAAGCTGTAATACATAGACGATTAGAACTGATATGACTGTACAATGCTGAGGTCACGCTTCTCAATCTCTAATCTTTTGAGAGCACGCCATACCACAGCCCCACGGCCTCTGTTCCACTGCAACACTAGAACTATTCAGCAGTGATGTCTGTCTCATCCCATTGATGTTCAGAAGAGAGGATAGGCACGGAAATGCCACAGGAGACCGAACCTACATCCCAAATGGCACACTTTTCCATTTATAGTGCATTACTTTTGACCAGAATCCTATGGGTCCTGGTCAAAAGTAGTTCACTTCGTATGGAATAGGGTGCCATTTGACATGCAGACAGACTCATGCAGAGGAATAAAAGCATCGGCTAGACCCTTTAAACACGCAGATGGAGAGGAGAGTGAACTGCCAAAAGTTAGATTCCAGACCCTTAGGCTTGACAAGGCTTTGTAGTGGCAGAGAAGGTAGGAATCTATTACTGATGTAGCTGGGCTATGTGTGAGGAACGACAAGATGCAGGGTTCTACACTAACTTTTTCCACCTTTTTAGATGGTGGTTGCAGCACATGATTTGGTAGCATCTGTTATAAACATTTTATCTATAATTGATAATGATGTGGCCTGTGTCCCATAATGTGCCTGCATTCCATACAGAACCAGGCAAATAATGACTAGCCATCTTTTAAATTACCATGCCCTTGTGCTCTTACATTGATTTAGATAGATTTACTGTAACAGTAAAGAAAAGAGACAGTTAAAACATAAATGTATTATAGATTTCTAAGTGCCATGTTTTCTTTTCTGCAAAATCCTCTAGATGTGCAGAATGTGAAAAACAAATGTTTGGTCCATCTCCTTCCATCTCTCCCCAAAAACACGCCTTATCCTCCAAATTAGTGCAGTCAGTCCAAAATGATCTTCTGGATAGTGTCTAGGATGAACAGTTCAAAAGAGACTTTATGTCCTGCACATGAGTAACCGCCATCCGCGTCGGCCCTGGTTGCATCCTTATCACATTGGCAGCCATGCAGGGTGGCTCATTCCTTGGGCAAGAAGACCATTCAATTTCCCAAAATTTTACATCCATATTTCTCCTCCTGCAGGCTCCTGATGAGCTGGTTGCTGACGGGCTGGTCCTGGGGCCGACAGCTGACGGGCTGGTCCTGGGGCTGGCTGAAGGTCAATCTCATCCTCTTCTTCCAACTCACTGTCAGACTCTGAATTGACAGAGACATGATCCTCGTATTTTGGAAATTCTTCTCCTTGCACACTAGATTCTCTCTCTAAAAAAAATATTTATAAGGCTGTCTGAGCAGATATTATTTTTGCCACACTGATTGATTGTGGTAAGGAGCCACACATGCAAAGCTATTTATTTGTTGTGTCCCTCCCCCAGTTTGCACCTGGCTGGGGTAGAGTGTGGGAAAATACAGCATTTGTATCAATGTATCGAAATAATGTATTGTAATAACATTGTGCAGGTTCCCGCAAGACAATGTGTAGTTTTACACACCACAAAGGCTAAAGAGTGAGAGAAAAGTGGTTGGTGAAAAGGTTATTGGTGCTTGTTGAAACCGCAGGCTCAGGGAGGAGGAAGACAGGGGGAAGGCACACAACAAACCTTTTTGTTTCATTTTTGCTTGTTTTCACCAACACACTTTTCCACACTTTTATTCCCCTCGGGTCCAGTGGACCCGAACACCACATATGAAATATAAATGTGTAAGGGGGTGCACATTGTGCACTCAATGAAAATATTATCTTTTACATGTTCTTCACAGAAAATGAGCCAAGGCCAATGAGTCTCAGGTTGAAAAACGTATTAATTGTATCTTTTTTCTTTTAGTTAACATTGAAGATGGGTCCCACAGACCCGAACACCATACAAGGGTTAAAACGAGAAAGTGACCAAAAACAGTGTTTCCTTCTTAATGGAAAGCTTTGTATGGAAAACCAAGTTGAAGCCAACATTTTATGTTGTCTTACTCATCATAACCGCACATGGTTTCATATCAACAAGTGCAAAAGACTAGCGCAACACTCTTCAGTTGAAAAAGTGGAAAACAAACGAAAGCGCCTACATTTCTCCTAAAAACTGATCAGAAATGAAATCATGGAATAATTATATTGGAGCAAAATAACTTCTAAATTGGCTACCGTAACTTCAATGACTTTTCAAGGACCAAAGAGCCTAGAGGATGGTAGGCTATTTATTCCCATTCCATGATGACTGAATTGCGCATTGCAAGTATTCAACCAAGACTTCAAACTTTTTAAAGACCTGGTTTGCATACCCATTCTTGCCTTAGCATTTACTGGTAGAAATCATAACTTGGAACATCTTTCCCACTTCTACCGCTGTAGGTCTTATAGTCTATGTGTGTACAGAGCATGTGATACATAATCGACATAACGAAGAAAGAGCTTCGGCAACCCATCTGTTTTTTCCCCCCAATTATATAGCCTAGATTAAAAATACATTATTGCACTGACATGGATGATTGACTGGCCTGAAAGGTTTCCAAAATCTCCCCTTTATGTCTACCCCTGACACACACAAACAGGGGTATTCCCGTACCTTTGTTGTCTCTTCACACAGACAAGGGTATTCCCATGCCTTTTTGTCTCTTCACACAGACAGGGGTATTCCCATGCCTTTTTGTCTCTTCACACAGACAGGGGTATTCCCATGCCTTTTTGTCTCTTCACACAGACAGGGGTATTCCCATGCCTTTTTTGTCTCTTCACACAGACAGGGGTATTCCCATGCCTTTTTTGTCTCTTCACACAGACAGGGGTATTCCCATGCCTTTTTTGTCTCTTCACACAGACAGGGGTATTCCCATGCCTTTTTGTCTCTTCACACAGACAGGGGTATTCCCATGCCTTTTTGTCTCTTCACACAGACAGGGGTATTCCCATGCCTTTTTGTCTCTTCACACAGACAGGGGTATTCCCATGCCTTTTTGTCTCTTCACACAGACAGGGGTATTCCCATGCCTTTTTGTCTCTTCACACAGACAGGGGTATTCCCATGCCTTTTTGTCTCTTCACACAGACAGGGGTATTCCCATGCCTTTTTTGTCTCTTCACACAGACAGGGGTATTCCCATGCCTTTTTTGTCTCTTCACACAGACAGGGGTATTCCCATGCCTTTTTTGTCTCTTCACACAGACAGGGGTATTCCCATGCCTTTTTTGTCTCTTCACACAGACAGGGGTATTCCCATGCCTTTTTTGTCTCTTCACACAGACAGGGGTATTCCCATGCCTTTTTTGTCTCTTCACACAGACAGGGGTATTCCCATGCCTTTTTTGTCTCTTCACACAGACAGGGGTATTCCCATGCCTTTTTTGTCTCTTCACACAGACAGGGGTATTCCCATGCCTTTTTTGTCTCTTCACACAGACAGGGGTATTCCCATGCCTTTTTTGTCTCTTCACACAGACAGGGGTATTCCCATGCCTTTTTTGCCTCTTCAGAAAGTTAGTTTATTGTTGGTCAATTGCAAATAACAAAAATATATATAGCATAATATTTTTTTGAATATATGAATATAATTTATATAATCAATATAATATATAATTGTGAACCAAAAACTAGCGTGACCAGGTACATTTATTTCACTGGCATGAACCAATTAGAAATGTGTGTCGCGCTGACAAGTCAAATGGTCGCAAATGAGACTGTTTTGATCGTAGTATTAATCCCTGAGATGCTTTTATCTTTGTCAGAGTAGAATGGTAAAATATGAATGTTCAGCTAGTCGATGTGAGTGGCTAGAGGTTGGTTTCTTTGCCAACACGTTGACTTTATCTTCTGTAAGCTAAAAATGCACTGTTGTCTTTGGGACCAATACATTGGATTCCAGACACATTCTAGCCCAGTACGATATAAATATACACCATATACACTAAAGTATGTGGACACCCCTTCAAATGAGTGGATTTGGCTATTTCAGCCACACCCGTTGCCGACAGGTGTATCAAATCGAGCACACAGCCATGCAATCTCCATAGACAAACATTGGCAGTAGAATGGCCTTACTGAAGAGCTCAGTGACTTCCAACGTGGCATCGTCATAGGATGCCACCTTTCCAACAAGTCAGTTCGTCAAATTTCTGCCCTGCTAGATTTTCCCCGGTCAACTGTAAGCGCTGTTATTGTGAAGTGGAGATGTCTATGAGCACCAACGGCTGAGTCGCGAAATGGTAGGGCACACAAGCTCACAGGACGGGACCACTGAGTGCTGAAGCACGTAGCGTGTAAAAATTGTCTATCCTCAGTTGCAACACTCACTACCGAGTTCCAAACTGCCTCTGGAAGCAACATTAGCACAATAACTGTTTGTCGGGAGCTTCATGAAATGGATTTCCATGGCCGAGCAGCCGCATACAAGGCTAAAAATCACCATGTGCAATGCCAAGCGTCGGCTGGAGTGACCAATCTGGGTCTGGCAAATGCCAGGAGAACGCTACCTGCCCGAATTAATAGTGTCAACTGTAAAGTTTGATTGAGGAAGAGTAATGGTCTGGGACTGTTTTCCATGGTTCAGGCTAGGCTACATCATACAATGACATTATTGTCATGTTCCTGACCTGTTTTTGTATGTGTTAGTTGGTCAGGACGTGAGTTTGGGTGGGCAGTCTATGTTTTTTTTTCTATGTTTGTTTAAGGGTTGCCTGGTATGGGTCTCAATTAGAGGCAGGTGTTTGGCGTTTCCTCTAATTGAGAGTCATATTAAGGTAGGTTGTTTCACATTGTTTGTTGTGGGTGGTTGTCTCCTGTGTCTATGTTGAACGTTTGTTGCTTGTCCATGCACTTACGTCATTAGCTTCACGGTCGTTTGTTGTTTTGGTTTGTTTTGTGTATAGTGTTCGTTTTCGTGTTTTTTCCTCTCTTCTAATAAAAGAAGATGTACTTTCCACACGCTCCGCCTTGGTCCTCTCTCAGTCCCTTTGACGATCGTGACAGAATTCCCCACCTGAATCGGATCAAGCAGCGTGTGAAACAACAACAGGACCCACCTACACAGGACTATTGGAATTGGGAGGAAATTCTGGACCGCGAAGTACCAGGAGAATATAACCGCCCCAAAGCTGAGCTGGAGGCAGCGAAAGCAGAGAGGCGGAGATATGAGGAGGCAGCACGGAAACAAGGCTGGAAGCCCGTAAGTCAAACCCAAAAATGTCTTGGGGGGGGGCTCTCGGGTAGTTTAGTTGGGTCAGTCGGGAGACGTGAGCCAACTCCTCCTGTTTACCGAAAGGAGCTGGTGAGGGCGGATTTGGAGGAGAGTGACGCAGAGACAGTAAAGGAGTTAATGGAGAAATTGGAGGAGATAGTTATGAGGGATGTATTGGTTTGGTGCATGAGGCACGGCATCCGTCCGAATGAACGTGTTTGTGATTTAATGTCACCGGGAACAGCTCTCCATACTCGTCCAGAGGAGCGTGCTAGCCGTCTGGTTAAGACAGTGCCTACAGCACGCACAAAGCCTCCTGTGCGTCCTGTCACTGCTCCTCGCACTAACCCTGTGGTGCGTGTCCCCATCCCAGTACCACCAGTGCTGACACCACGCACTAAGCCTCCTGTGCGTCTCCAGAGCCCTGTTCCTCCTCCACGTACTCTCCCTGTGGTGTGTGTCTCCAGTCCAGTGCCTCCAGTTCCGGCACCACGCATCAAGCCTCCTATGCGTCTCCAGAGCCCTGTACGAACTGTTCCTTCTCCCCGTACTCGCCCTGATGTGCGTGCCCTCAGCCCGGTACCACCAGTGCCGGTACCACGCACCAGGCCTATAGTGCGCCTCGAGAGTCCAGTGTGCCCTGTTCCTCCTCCACGTACTAGCCCTATGGTGCGTGTCTCCAGCCCATTACCACCAGTGCCTACACCACGCACCAAGCCTCCTGTGTGTCCCCAGAGTCCTGTGCGTCCTGTTGCTGCTCCCCGCACTAGCCCTGAGATGCGTGTCCCCAGCCCGGTACCACCAGTTCTGGCACCACGCACTAGGCCTAATGTGCGTCCCCAGGGTCCAGTATGCCCTGTTCCTTCTCCCCGCACTAGCCTGAAGGTGCGTGTCCTTAGCCCGGTGCCTCCAGTTCCGGCACCACGCACCAGGCCTACAGTGCGCCTCAGCCGGCCAGAGTCTGCCGTCTGCACAGCGGTGCCTGAACTGCCCGTCTGCCAAGCGCCATCTGAGCCACCCGTCTGCGAATCGCCATCTGAGCCACCCGTCTACCCAGCGCCATCTGAGCCATCAGTCTGCCCAGCGCCATCTGAGCCATCCGTCTGCCCAGCGCCATCTGAGCCATCCGTCTACCCAGCGCCATCTGAGCCATCCGTCTGCCCCGAGCCGTCAGAGCCGCCCGTCTGTCCCGAGCCGTCAGAGCCGTTCGTCAGTCAGGAGCCGCTAGAGCCATTCGTCAGTCAGGATCTGCCAGAGCCGCCAACCAGACAGGATCTGCCAGAGCCGTCAGCCAGCCATGAGCGTCCAGAGCCGTCAGCCAGCCATGAGCGTCCAGAGCCGTCAGTCAGCCATGAGCGTCCAGAGCCGTCAGCCAGCCATGAGCGTCCAGAGCCGTCAGCCAGCCATGAGCGTCCAGAGCCGTCAGCCAGCCATGAGCGTCCAGAGCTGCCATGTATCCAGAACTGCCCCTCAGTCCAGAGCTGTCTCTCTGTCCGGAGCTGCCCTTCAGTCCGGAGTTGCCCCTCTATCCTGAGCTACCTCTCTATCCTGAGCCACCTCTCTATCTTGAGCTACCTCTCTATTCTGACCTACCTCTCTGTCCTGAGCTACCTTGTCCCGGAGCTGTCCCTTAATTTTGTGTTGCCTCTTATATTAGGTGGGTGGAATAGGAGGGTGGTCATTCTGAGGGGGAGAAGTAGGCTGGGATTGACTATGGTGGGGTGGGGACCTCGTCCAGAGCCTGAGCCACCACCGTGGTCAGATGCCCACCCAGACCCTCTCCTAAACTTTGTGCTGGTGCGCCCGGAGTTCGCATCTTAATGTCATGTTCCTGACCTGTTTCTGTTAGTTTTTGTATGTGTTAGTTGGTCAGGACGTGAGTTTGGGTGGGCAGTCTATGTTTTTTGTTTCTATGTTTGTTTAAGGGTTGCCTGGTATGGCTCTCAATTAGAGGCAGGTGTTTGGCGTTATCTCTAATTGAGAGTCATATTAAGGTAGGTTGTTTCACATTGTTTGTTGTGGGTGGTTGTCTCCTGTGTCTGTGTATGTCGTTGCGCCACATGGGACTGTTTCGGTTTTGTTTGTTCGTTCGTTTTATGTAGGCAGTTTTCGTGTTCATGCGTTCTTCGTGTTTCATGTGAGTTCGTCGTTCAGGTCTGTCTACATCGTTTATTTGTTTTGTAATTTCAAGTGTTCGTTCGTGTTTTCGGTTTTGTTTAATTAAAAATCATGTCTTATTCAAACGCTGCGTCTTGGTTCAATCCATGCTCCTCCTCTTCGGATGAAGAGGAAGAGGAGAACCGTTACAATTATAGATGATTCTGTGCTTCCAACTTTGTGGCAACAGGTTGGGGAAGGTCCTTTTCTGTTTCAGAATGACAATGCCCCCATGCAAAAACGAGGTTCATACAGAAATATTTTTTTGAGATCAGTGTGGAAGAACTTTACTGGCCTGCACAAAGCCCTGACCTCAACCCCATCGAATCGAACACCTTTGGGATGAATTGAAACGCCGACTGTGAGCCAGACCTAATCGCTCAACCTCACTAGTCCTCTTGCGGCTGAATGGATGCAAGTCCCCACAACAATTTTCCAACATCTTGTGGAATACCTTCCCAGAAGAGTGGAGGCTGTAATAGCAGCAAATGGGGAACCAACTCCATATTAATGCTCATGGTTTGAGATGAGATGTTCTATGAGCAGGTGTAGTGTACTTATAATGGGGGATGACTCACAAGTAAAATGTTGTAAAACCATGGAATGGAACAATGGAACAATGGAAGCAATTCTGTAAATCCCAGAGTTCTTCTTCATACTGACAGTCAGAGTTCTATGTTCTATGAACGTAGCTGGTAGCATTGTCTCAACATAGTGCAGGCTACTGGGTAGCAGGGAGAACGAAGTGACATTGTCTGGGGCTACATCACCACAAACAGGCTAATCTGTGAAGCAGTGGCATTTGTTCCCCTCCTCAGTGGTGCTAATATCAGCTCTGTGATGATGGATTCTTATCACATAGGCCACTGTTTTCCCTCTGTCTTTAGGAGACAAATGAAAGGCTAGTCTGAGTGGCTGCTTTATCTGAAAACTACACAGGAATGTATACACACACAGTCCATCAATAAAAACAATATAAATGATATCCAGCTGTACAGTTGTGTCTTAGTGCTCCTCTTCTTTGGCCCTTAAATACAAGCCCATATAGACAGTAGCAGTAGACAATAGAAGCCATGAAATGCGTTGAAAGTCATGGCTCATATCAACACCATCATCTCAGACACCCTGGACCCACTCCAATTTGTATACCGATCCAACAGATCCACAGATCACACAATCTCTATGGCACCCCACACTGCCCCCTCCCAGCTGGACAAGAGGAACACCTATGTGAGAATGCTGTTCATTGACTACAACTCAGCGTTAAACACCATAGTGCCCTCCAAGCATCACTAAACTGAACACCTCCCTCTGCAACTGGATCCTGGCCTTTCGGAAGGGCCGCCCACAGGTGGGGAAGGTAGGAAACAACACATCCGCCACACTAACCTTCAACATTGGGGCCCATCAGGGGTGCATGCGTTGTCCCCGCCTACACTCCCTGTTCACATTTGACTCCTAGGCCATTCAAGACTCCAAAATCATCATTAAGTTTGCTGACGACACTACAATGATAGGCCTGATCACAGACGACGATGAGACAGCCTATAGGTAGGAGGTCAGTTACCTGGCAGTGTGGTGCCAGAACAACAACCTCTCTCTCAATGTCAGTAAGACCAAGGAGCAGATTGTGGACTACAGGAAATGGAGGGGAGCGTGTCAAGAGTTTTAAGTTCCTCGGTGTACACATCACTAAGTAATTAAAATGATCCACACACACACAACACGTCTTCCCCTCAGGAGGCTGAAAATCTTTGGCATGGGCCCTCAGTTCCTCAACAAGTTATACAGCTACGTTATTGAGAGCGTCTTGGCTGGCTGCATCACTGTTTGGTATGGCAATTGCTTGGCATCCGACTGCATGTCGCTAATGAGAGTATTGCATATGGCCCAGTACATCACTGGGGCTGAGGTTCCTGCTATCCAGGACCTCTGTACCAGGCAGTGTCAGAGGAAGGCCCTAAAAATTGTCAAAGCCACCCAAGTCATAGACTGTTCTCTAAGCTACCACACGGCAAGTGGCACCGATGCACCCTGAACAGCTTCTACCCCCAAGCCGTAAGACTTCTAAATAGTTAACCAAATAGCTACACGGACTATATGAATTGACCCTTTTTGCACAAAATCTTTTAACTCACATATGCTTTTGCTACTGTTTATTATCTATTCTGTTGCTTAGTCACGTTACCCCTACCAACAGTATATTACTCAATTACCTCGTACCTCTGCACATCGAATTAGTACTGGTACCCAGTGTATATAGTCAAGTTATCGTTACTCACTGTGTATTTATTCCTTGGGTTACTATTTTTCTCTCTGCATTGATAGGAAGGGCCCATTAGAGAGCATTTTACTTTTAGTCTACACCTGTTCTTTACGAAGCATGTAATAAATAACATTTGATTTGATTTGAAGTACGTCAATTCCAGTTGAAGATCTCTCCCCTCCAACAGGGACCTTCTGCTGCCATTCCCTCTGGTCGTTGTAGTTTCTGGCCCCATCCAGTTAACCTGTGACCTGGGGAAACCGCTTCAGTAATGGGATCAATGGACTACCAGTCGACCCTCTTCACGCTCTATCACCCCTCTGGTAAAGTGGTAGATAGAGAGGTTGATGAGAGGCAAGGAGAGGGGGCTCTCTCTTTACAAAGTTACTCCTTTGGAAACACACCTCCTGACTAGTTTTAAACCTATTTTCTGAATTGGATCGTAACTGTCTTCCTCTTTTGAAGCTGAATTGATGATTGGATTGGAAATTCTTGGTTGGCAATTCTAGGTTTCCCAAGAGACTGTGGGCAATTTTGTAATCTTGTGTCATTTACAGATCTACTTTGCCCTTGACGAGACACTTGTGTAGCTGGTATGGCATGGTGGGGGGGGCTGACTCCATCCTTAACTAGAGAGAGAGAGAGAGAGAGAGAGAATGGAGAAAGAGAGAGAAAGAATGGAGAAAGAGAGATAGAGAGAGAGAGAAAGAGAGAGAGAGAGAGAGAAAGAGAGAGAGAGAGAGAGAATGGAGAAAGAGAGAGAGTTAATGGAGAAAGAGAGAGAGAGAGAGAGAGAATGGAGAGATAGAGAGAATGGAGAAAGAGAGAGCGAGAGAGAGAGAATGGAGAAAGAGAGAGAGGGAGAATGGAGAAATGGAGAGATAGAGAGAATGGAGAAAGAGAGAGAGAGAGAGAGATAATGGAGAAAGAGAGTGAGAGAGAGAATGGAGAGAGAGAGAGAGAGAGAGAGAGAGAGAGAGAGAGAGCGATAATGGAGAGAGAGAGAGAGAGAGAATGGAGAGAGAATGGAGAGAGAGAATGTAGAGAGAGAGAGAGAGAGAGAGAGAGAATGGAGAGAGAGAGAGAATGGAGAGAGAGCGAGAGCGAGAGAAAGAGAGAGAGACGTAGAGAGATAAATAAAGAGAGCTGGAGGGATAGCTGACTCACTCTTCTCTCACTACTGACAATCCTCGCTTTCTTTCAACTTTCAACTACTTGGCAGAAAAACACAGCGTTGTCTAGTTCTAATGTTGGTGGGTCTAGATAACCTTTTACCTAAGCACTAGCTTTAGCAACTATCCAAACGTCTTTTGTTGACTTGTTGTTTTCTTACCACATTTCTCAGCTATGATTCAGTTTTTTTTTTGAGTCTATGTTTTGTGGTAACTAACATATGCCTAGTATCAACCCCTACAGTTTTCTTTTACCAATGCCAGAGCTAAATAATGTCTAGTAATCAAATCACCAACCTCTATCTGTCTACAACATTTTTCTAATGGAACAATCCGAATGGCAGTTTTTGTTTTCCCAGTCAGAGCTAAAAAACAAGATATCTCCAGCCAGATAATGTAGTAAACATGACAGCTGCCCCCTGCTCTGTCTGGCCTGGCTCTGAATATGGCACCCTACAGTACTCCCTCTAGTGCACTACTTTGCTCTACTTTGACCGTTGGAGCGATGGAGGGAGAGAATAAGGGTTGGCTGTAGGCCAGATAAAGGGAAGCCATGGTGTAATTTTCCTGCCTGTTTGTGTGTTTTGTTGCTTGTGGTGTAGTTGCCATGTCATTACAGACAACAGCTTTCCATTTCTGGGCTAGGAGTAGGAGATGCACCTGAGATGCTCTCTCCCGCTCCGTTCTCGTTCTCTTTCTCTTTCTCGTTCTCGTTCTCGTTCTCGTTCTCTTTCTCTTTCTCTTTCTCTTTCTCGTTCTCGTTCTCGTTCCCTTTCTCTTTCTCTTTCTCTCTCTCTCTCTCTCTCTCTCTCTCTCTCTCTCTGTCTCAGCTATCTACGTATCTATGTTTCTGTCTTATATAAATAGAATGCTTAACACTAAGGAAAAGAAAAGCAGTAAAGGTACAAGCAGACAATGCTGACGCAGGCAAGAGAAGACAGACTACATTGAAAAGAGCGTTGCCATGTTAGGAAAATTGTGATTACGACAGAGAAGAGGCAGCAGACATTAGAGATCCTGGTCCTTTTATTCATACGCCCCCAGTATTGTCTTTACATTCTTCTGTGCTTTTCTCCCTTCCCTCTCTTCTCTCCTCTGTTTGGTCTTGAAAGAAAAACAGCTCGTCACTTGGACTCAGAGGGGCTTAATTGCTGCCTAAGCCGCAGAGAAATCTCACAAAACATTAATGCACGGTGAAAATATTGAGAATTTATGTGAATAATCTTCCCTTTTAATTGAATTACATGTTAGTAAAATATAGGGTGAATCAGTTCCACAAACTCCAGGAAATGGGAGTGTACTCAAATTGTGATGAAGCCCTTTTGGAATGTTTTATAAGACCTGGACAAACAACCACGCCAACAACTAAGACTACATAAACATCTACATGGTGTTCAGTGGCTTTTAGTTTAACATGGCAGAAATAGGAGTTGGGACTGTTGATCAATATAATATTATACGTGTTATCGTGTGCCAATGTGAATACTCCAGTTGCTATTTTACAAGCTTTTACAGTTTTAGGTGCAAATGTAAATTTAACCTGGCAAAATGCCAAATCATCCTTGAAAAGAATGTGCCAGAGTTTTTAATATCTTCTACTCTTATTCCCAGAGGCATGGAGGGAGGGGGGGAAAGAAGGGAGACTGAGGTGTGTTTGTGTGTGTGTGTGTA
The DNA here is from genome assembly GCF_029448725.1 of Salvelinus fontinalis. Lineage (NCBI taxonomy): Eukaryota > Metazoa > Chordata > Actinopteri > Salmoniformes > Salmonidae > Salvelinus > Salvelinus fontinalis. The sequence continues at coordinate 27,196,736 of NC_074683.1, read as the reverse complement.
TGTGTGTGTGTGTGTGTGTGCGCGCACATGCACCTGTATGTGCTCTGTGTCTCTGCTGTATGTATGTGTGTCTCTGCTGTGTGTGTGTGTGTGTGCTCTGTTGCTCTGGTGTGTGCATGTGTGTGTGTGTGTGTGTGTGTGTGTGTGTGTGTGTGTGTGTGTGTGTGTGTGTGTGTGCTCTGTGTCTGCTGTGTGTGTGCTCTGTGTCTCCTGTGTGTGTGCTCTGTGTCTGCTGTGTGTGTGTGTGTGTGTGTGTGTGTGTGTGTGTGTGTGTGTGTGTGTGTGTGTGTGTGTGTGTGTGTGTGTGTGTGTGTGTGTGTGTGTGTGTGTGTGTGTGTGTGTGTGTGTGTGTGTGTGTGCTCTCTGTGTGCTCTATGTGTGCTCTATGTGCTCTATGTGCTCTATGTGCTCTGTGTCTCTGCTGTGTGTGTGACAGGCCATTACTTCCCAGCCATTGAGTTCATTATTGGCCCACTCAGATATTCATCCATCAGCCACCACCAGGCCCCTGCCAGATCCTAATTCACTTAATTCTTTGATTATTGATTCCACCAGCGTCCAGGCGGAAAGGTCAATGTTTTTTTCTGTGTGTACCTGAACTTTATAATGTCTATTCCAGATGAAGAACTAGGCTAGTTACTCAATGAGGAGAAACATTGCTCTGTCGAAGAGCAGTGAGTAAGTCTATGTTATACACACAATCACTTGCTCTTTTATCAAGTGTGCCACTAAGATGCAGGCACACACACAGGCAGGAACACACACACACACACACACACACACACACACACACACAAACACACAGAACGTGCATGATGTGGTGAGACAGATTAATCATAAATAAGCTGTTTCCCTGCGGAGATGAGATCTAAATGAGAAACAGCAGGATCATAGCAGGCTCAATGTACACATGATGAGAAATAAACTACTCCAAAGCGTTGTATGATAGCCTTACGTTAAATGAGTAATCTGGGATTGGCACATACATTTTTCCCAGCTGACTCACTCAGCTGTTTACCAAAAAACGTGGCAGGGTGACTACTTTGCTGTTTGAATCCCAGATTGCCCTCTTAATTCTACTTTATACATCTACCATCGATAGTACAGTACATACCATCTCCTCGCTTCTACTTAAATGTAAAGGTAATCACAGAGTTACTCTTGGATTAAGCTAGCTTTCTGTCTAAGTGCCAAGAGGCAGCCTGTCTGGATTTGGCTATGCAAATTACGCTCCAAATTCTGATTTAATTCAGAGTCAGCTTAGATCAGTCCAGGTGAGGGAAAAGAATATACAAATTCTTTATTCAAATATCTTCTGTCTTTCACTGATCCCAAAACTGACTATTCACATTGCCCCCCCCCCCCCCCCCTCGCACCAGCCCTCTCCACACCATTGCCACTCTCTGTTGTCATCTATGCATAATCCCTGTAATTAACTCTACCTACATGTACATACTACCTCAACTAACCGGTGCCCCCTCACATTGACTCTGTACCGGCACCCCCCCGTATATATTGTTATTTTTTACTGCTCCACTTTAATTACTTGTTACTTTTATCTCTTATTCTTATCTGTATTTTTTGAAACTGTGCTGTTGGTTAGGGGCTCGTAAGTTAGCATTTCACTGTAAGGTGCAATGGCATAGTCTTGTAAGATGATCTTTTTAACCAGTGAGTCAGTGCAAAATTATACACTAAGTAGCCTGCCTTATTTCACCCAACTGAGGCACATGCTTATACATCCATTCACAAAATGAGACACTTTCTCACTTAACCCCTTTCTAACAACTTCACTAGACAGACTTGACTCGCCTCAGCCATTGGCACACCCTCCTCCTTCTCTTCCATATCTGATTTCAATCTGTCATTTCCAATGTCCTCTCCTCCTCTCCTCTCCTCTCTTCTCCTTTCATCCTCAGGATTCAATCCATCAGTTGTCTCTCTACATCAGGCTCTCTGTCCTGTAGGGTTTTTATTCTAATAATTAGCTGGTTGATAAGCTGAATCAGGTTAGTTACAACTGGGGTTGGAATGAAAACCGACAGGAACGTAGCTCTCCAGGAACAGGGTTGGAGTACAAACCTAGAGGAGGGTTGCTCTCCAGGAACAGGGTTGGAGTTAAAACCTAGAGGAGGGTTGCTCTCCAGGAACAGGGTTGGAGTACAAACCTACAGGAGGGTTGCTCTCCAGGAACAGGGTTGGAGTTAAAACCTAGAGGAACGTAGCTCTCCAGGAACAGGGTTGGAGTTAAAACCAAGAGGAGGGTTGCTCTCCTGGAATAGGGTTGGATTGCTCTGCATACATACTCTGCATTATTTCACTTAAACTGATGTTGGACATTTAATTTTGTCACATGATCAATAGGTGGGACTTTCAGCAAGGCTTAGGGCTGGGCTAACCCTTACCCTTCTATCCATCAAATCAAATTGTATTGTATAGATCACATACACGTGTTTAGCATATGTTATTGCGGATGTAGCGAAATACTTGTGCATCTAGTTCCAACAGTGCAGCAATATCTAACAGGTAATATCTAACAATTTCACAACATACCCAATACACACAAATCTATTTAAAGGAATGGAATGAAGAATATACTGTATAAATATATTGATGAGCAATGTCAAAGCGGCATAGACTAAGATACAGTAGAATAGTATAGAATACAGTATATACAAATGAGATGAGTAATGCAAGACATGTAAACATTATTAAAGTGACATTATTCAAGTGACTAGTATCATTTATTAAAGTGGCCAATAATTTCAAGTCTGTGTATATAGGCAGCAGCCTCTCTGTGCTAGTGATGGCTATTTAACAGTCTGATGGCCTTGAGATAGAAGCTGTTTTCCAGTCTCTCGGTCCCTAGTTTGATGCACCTGTACTGACCTCGCCTTCTGGATGATAGCGGGGTGAACAGACAGTTGCTCGGGTGGTTGATGTCCTTGATGATCTTTTTGGCCTTCCTGTGACATCGGGTGCTGTGCTGTAGGTGTCCTGGAAGGCGGGTAGTTTGCCCCCGGTGATGCGTTGTGCAGACCGCACCACCCTCTGGAGAGCCCTGCGGTTGTGGGCGGTGCAGTTGCCGTACCAGGCGGTGATACAGCTCGACAGGATGCTGTGGTATCAGGTCTAGCAAGACAGACTCAAGACAGTCAGTTTCATATACACTCAACTGAACCCAACCCATAAATCTCCTCTTTTGGTTTTAGTTGAAGAAGTGTATCCTCACTAATAAGATGTGATCTCCAAGGTTACTATTGAAGAAGATGAATACTGTGTGGCTATGATTTAAAATAAAACAGAGAAAATATATATTAATCTCTTCCACTCATTGTTTTCCTTCATAATGAGATTTAGTGAAGAGCAATAACAGACTGCACCAAATCCAACTTATATTACTTCACTGTCAGGGTCAGGTGAAAGTGGGCGCCTGGGGCAGGATGCAGGGAAACGGGAAAACATACTCATTAGGTGAAAAATGGGGACATCAGATAACAACAGCAAAATAGACACACACACACACATCAGAATGACTTCTACTGATGGATACTATCGGTGGTCTGTCTTTTAGTCATCAGGCAGGTTTTGGCACTAGTATGAGCCTCAGATGTGCAGGGTCATGACCCACTCTGTGACTTCCCTTCTTCCTCTCCGTGTCGTGTCTATAATGGAGAACAGAGAGAGAGAGACAGTTGGCTCCTGTTTCTCTTCTCCCAATTCCATCTTCAGTTGTACCCTGCTCCATGCCCAGTTCATCTCTACTCCCTGCCACTGCCAGTCTCTTCATTATTCTACCCCAGCAGATGGGATAGAGAGAGAGAAGGCTTTTGAGCTTCATTCATTGCGACGTGTTTTTCATTAACACCTAATTCAGTGTCAGGTAACATAACCAGCAGCAGTCAAAGGGGATTTAACAATTATTGGATGAGATCGGCAGGTTTAGCCTTCTGTCGTCCTTCCCTATTATACTATGTTACTGGGTGTGTATGTTGGACTTTTTCACAGCTGATACCACTTTCATTTTGTAATTGACTAGTGTCATAGTCTAACTTTATGAAAAGGAAGTTGCTTTATGGCGCTTGTTATGATAGTAATTGACTTAGGCCACACCCATAGTCTGATGTTATTTCATGAGTTATCCTTGTATCACCCTGAGTAACATCAGTGCAGGGGCAGGAGGCAGCGGAGGGGGGCAGAGCCCCTGTAACTCTATCTTGGCACCAGTCCCGACGGCCAGAGTTGAGTGACTGCTGAAGTACCTTTTAAAATTATTATAATACATTTTTTTACTCCATTTTCTCCCCAATTTTCTGGTATCCAATTGGTGCAACTGTAACTCCCGTACGGACTCGGGACAGGCGAATGTCGAGAGCCATGCGTCCTCCGAAACACAACCCAACCAAGCCGCACTGCTTATTGACACAATGCCCACTTAACCCAAAAGCCAGCCGCACCAATGTGTCGGAGGAAACACCTGACGACAATGTCAGCATGCACTGCGCCCGGCCCGCCACAGGAGTCGCTAGTGCGCGATGGGATAAGCACATTCCTGCCGGCCAAACCCTCCCCTAACCCGGACGACGCTGGGCAAATTGTGTGCCAGACAGAGCCTGGACTCGACCCAGAATCTCTAGTGGCTCAGCTAGCACTGCGATGCACTGCCTTAGACCACTGCGCCACTCGGGAGGCCCCAAGTATCTACTATCTTAGCACTGGTTAATCAGTGTGTGTGGATGTGTGCATGCGTCTGAGTCAGGCCCAGTGACCAATCCTACTGCCAAACGACAGGGTCCCATAGCGCCCATAGGGATCTGCTCAAATGTAACGCACTATGTAGCGAATAGGGTGCTCTTTAGGGCACAGACCCTTTCCACTAACCAGCATGCTTCACCCTCTGGCTGACAATACAGACTACTTTGGTCTATAGTCTCTCAGTAAAAGAAGCAATGTAATGTGCAATTTAGATGTTAGATTGATAGCTGTTGTCATTGGGCAGTTGAACAAGATGTGAAGAGACAATCAGGTGTGACAAGATCTTGTCAATCACCAATACTCTTAACTCTCACTACTTGAGCTGCTTATTGATTTTTAATACGAGAACAGAGATAAGAAACAGGGAGACCTCTCTCTCTCTCTCTCTCTCTCTCTCTCTCTCTCTCTCTCTCTCTCTCTCTCTCTCTCTCTCTCTCTCTCTCTCTCTCTCTCTCTCTCTCGCTCTCTCTCTAACAGATATGTGGAGTAGGAGGGAGGGAATAGATCAGCAGAGAGCAGGTTTAAGTGAGTCAGTCTGGTGGCTGGTGGCTCAGTTCAGCTTAGGAGTAATCAGTGTTGGGGCAGACCAAACTCAACTTGGATCAAAAACAATTAGCAGTTCACTAAAGGTCCTGGGTTGTACACGCTAGTACAACACGCCTGGCCTGTCCCCTGGGGAGAGAGGGCCACAAATGAAGACAAATTAATCACGCTGTTTGCATCCCAAATTGCACCCTATTCCCTTTATACTGCACTATTTTTGACCAGGGCCCATAGACGTAGCCCATTTACTTCTAATCAAATCAAATCAAATTGGATTTGTTACATGCTTCGTAAACAACAGGTGTAGACTAACAGTGAAATGCTTACTTATGGGCCCTTCCCAAAAATGCACTTCTTCAGATCACGTTGATAGGATTGTCTTGGATGGAGCTCATCCAGTTTATTCTCCAGTGATTGCTCGTGCGCCAATAGAATGGAGGGTAGAGGTAATTTATCCACTCTCCGGCGTAGTATCGTCAGGTATCCCGCACGCCGACATCTATAGCACCGTCTCCTCCTCCTTCCAATGTCGGAGATTTGGGCCTGGTCCAGTATAATCACTATGTCTTTCGCCTCCGACTCATTGAATTAGAAGTCCTCATCCAGTTAGAGGTTAGTAATAGATGTTCTAATGTCCAGAAACTCTTTTCAGTCATATGAAACGATGGCATAAATGTTACATGTAGTACACAAAAAAGTAACATCAGTACAAAAAGATGCACAAAATAGCACAATTGGTCAGGAGCCCGTAAAACGGCTGCTATACCCTCCAGCGCCATGCTTAGTACATACAGTACCCTCCCCTCCCCAGTAGTGAAAAACATTGCCCTGATTAACACTCTCCACAATGGTCTGCAGAGAAGAGGGTCACACATGAAGACATGATTTAGCATGTATTTGATGTTCTAACACACAACCTCCTCAACCCAGCAGCCTAGTGGATAAATACTCCCCTTAACGCCCTCTAAACACACACACACACACACACACACACACACACACACACACACACACACACACACACACACACACACACACACACACACACACACACACACACACACACACACACACACACACTCCCCATAACACCATCCACCACAGCACACTAAGCCAAGCAGTGATTGGGGATTATCAAGCCTACAAAATTAGCACTCACACATCTAAGATAATTACATGCTAATGTTCAATAAGCCCTGTAAGTCCCTGTGAATAAATGCAGCCGACAAATAGAGATAAAAAACAAAACATATCCGTGTAGGGAAAAAAATGAACCGACCGTGGTAAACAATTAAACAAAACACGTACACACACACAAACCTACACACACACACACACACACACACACACACACACACACACACACACACACACACACACACACACACACACACACACACACACACACACACACACAGGAATAATGGAAATGAAACATAATGTATGCATCATTTAGCCAGAACCACCCAGATGTACCTTTAGGAAAGATGTACCTCCACGCCATGTTTTATTAATTAACAATTAAAACAAGCCCATGTGTCCCAAATGGCACCCTATTCCCTATATAGTACACTACTTTTGACCAGGACCCATAGGGTTGTGCACTATGTAGGGAATAGGGTGTCACTTGTTAAGCATCCTCTGGCATGGGAAGTGGGCTGTTGTTTTGTTAGAGTTCACTGGACGGTGGTGTTGATGCTCAGGGCTGTTATCATCACAGTGTACAGAGATTCATCAACCACCACCTAGCCCTTCACTGTTTCCAGTCCAGGATAATATTACAAAAAGATGAATCAACCACCACCTAGCCCTTCACTGTTTCCAGTCCAGGATAATATTACAAAAAGATGAATCAACCACCACCTAGCCCTTCACTGTTTCCAGTCCAGGATAATATTACATAAATATTCATCAACCACCACCTAGCCCTTCACTGTTTCCAGTCCAGGATAATATTACATAAATATTCATCAACCAACACATAGCCCTTCACTGTTTCCAGTCCAGACTAATATTACATAAATATTCACCAACCACCACCTAGCCCTTCACTGTTTCCAGTCCAGACTAATATTACATAAATATTCATCAACCACCACCTAGCCCTTCACTGTTTCCAGTCCAGACTAATATTACATAAATATTCATCAACCACCACCTAGCCCTTCACTGTTTCCAGTCCAGGCTAATATTACATAAATATTCATCAACCACCACCTAGCCCTTCACTGTTTCCAGTCCAGGATAATATTACAAAAAGATGAATCAACCACCACCTAGCCCTTCACTGTTTCCAGTCCAGGATAATATTACATAAATATTCATCAACCACTACCTAGCCCTTCACTGTTTCCAGTCCAGGATAATATTACATAAATATTCATCAACCACCACCTAGCCCTTCACTGTTTCCAGTCCAGACTAATATTACATAAATATTCATCAACCACCACCTAGCCCTTCACTGTTTCCAGTCCAGGATAATATTACATAAATATTCATCAACCACCACATAGCCCTTCACTGTTTCCAGTCCAGACTAATATTACATAAATATTCACCAACCACCACCTAGCCCTTCACTGTTTCCAGTCCAGACTAATATTACATAAATATTCACCAACCACCACCTAGCCCTTCACTGTTTCCAGTCCAGGATAATATTACATAAATATTCATCAACCACCACCTAGCCCTTCACTGTTTCCAGTCCAGGCTAATATTACATAAATATTCATCAACCACCACCTAGCCCTTCACTGTTTCCAGTCCAGACTAATATTACATAAATATTCATCAACCACCACCTAGCCCTTCACTGTTTCCAGTCCAGGCTAATATTACATAAATATTCATCAACCACCACCTAGCCCTTCACTGTTTCCAGTCCAGACTAATATTACATAAATATTCACCAACCACCACCTAGCCCTTCACTGTTTCCAGTCCAGACTAATATTACATAAATATTCACCAACCACCACCTAGCCCTTCACTGTTTCCAGTCCAGGATAATATTACATAAATATTCATCAACCACCACCTAGCCCTTCACTGTTTCCAGTCCAGGCTAATATTACATAAATATTCATCAACCACCACCTAGCCCTTCACTGTTTCCAGTCCAGACTAATATTACATAAATATTCATCAACCACCACCTAGCCCTTCACTGTTTCCAGTCCAGGCTAATATTACATAAATATTCATCAACCACCACCTAGCCCTTCACTGTTTCCAGTCCAGACTAATATTACATAAATATTCATCAACCACCACCTAGCCCTTCACTGTTTCCAGTCCAGGCTAATATTACATAAATATTCATCAACCACCACCTAGCCCTTCACTGTTTCCAGTCCAGACTAATATTACATAAATATTCATCAACCACCACCTAGCCCTTCACTGTTTCCAGTCCAGGATAATATTACATAAATATTCATCAACCACCACCTAGCCCTTCACTGTTTCCAGTCCAGGCTAATATTACATAAATATTCATCAACCACCACCTAGCCCTTCACTGTTTCCAGTCCAGACTAATATTACATAAATATTCATCAACCACCACCTAGCCCTTCACTGTTTCCAGTCCAGGATAATATTACATAAATATTCATCAACCACTACCTAGCCCTTCACTGTTTCCAGTCCAGGATAATATTACATAAATATTCATCAACCACCACCTAGCCCTTCACTGTTTCCAGTCCAGACTAATATTACATAAATATTCATCAACCACCACCTAGCCCTTCACTGTTTCCAGTCCAGGATAATATTACATAAATATTCATCAACCACCACATAGCCCTTCACTGTTTCCAGTCCAGACTAATATTACATAAATATTCACCAACCACCACCTAGCCCTTCACTGTTTCCAGTCCAGACTAATATTACATAAATATTCACCAACCACCACCTAGCCCTTCACTGTTTCCAGTCCAGGATAATATTACATAAATATTCATCAACCACCACCTAGCCCTTCACTGTTTCCAGTCCAGGCTAATATTACATAAATATTCATCAACCACCACCTAGCCCTTCACTGTTTCCAGTCCAGACTAATATTACATAAATATTCATCAACCACCACCTAGCCCTTCACTGTTTCCAGTCCAGGCTAATATTACATAAATATTCATCAACCACCACCTAGCCCTTCACTGTTTCCAGTCCAGACTAATATTACATAAATATTCATCAACCACCACCTAGCCCTTCACTGTTTCCAGTCCAGGCTAATATTACATAAATATTCATCAACCACCACCTAGCCCTTCACTGTTTCCAGTCCAGACTAATATTACATAAATATTCATCAACCACCACCTAGCCCTTCACTGTTTCCAGTCCAGGATAATATTACATAAATATTCATCAACCACCACCTAGCCCTTCACTGTTTCCAGTCCAGACTAATATTACATAAATATTCATCAACCACCACCTAGCCCTTCACTGTTTCCAGTCCAGACTAATATTACATAAATATTCATCAACCACCACCTAGCCCTTCACTGTTTCCAGTCCAGACTAATATTACATAAATATTCATCAACCACCACCTAGCCCTTCACTGTTTCCAGTCCAGACTAATATTACATAAATATTCATCAACCACCACCTAGCCCTTCACTGTTTCCAGTCCAGACTAATATTACATAAATATTCATCAACCACCACCTAGCCCTTCACTGTTTCCAGTCCAGACTAATATTACATGGACATTTTATTAAATTACCTCCGGTCCCAGTTGTTGTCCGGCACCTCCTGGTTGTTTTTTACCCTTTGTCCTGGATATGGTGGTCATCTAGCTAACACATTGGCTTCACACACCATGTGTGTCTGTGTCTACTGTATGTACTTGTGTGCGTGTCACAAATGGATTTGGGTAATGCTAGTAAGTATTTTTTTATTTTTTATTTTATTTATTTATTTATTTAACCTTTATTTAACCAGGTAGGCAAATTGAGAACACGTTCTCATTTACAATTGCGACCTGGCCAAGATAAAGCAAAGCAGTTCGACACATACAACAACACATAGTTACACATGGAGTAAAAACAAACATATAGTCAATAATACAGTGAAAAAAAATAAGTCTATATACAATGTGAGCAAGTGAGGTGAGATAAGGGAGGTGAAGTATCACACACATGCCTATACGTAATGTTCCATAGACAGAGTGAGCTTGGAAGAATTCACCTGGAGACAGAGATGAATGGCACACAGATGCATAGTAGATCTTCTTTAGTCCCAAAAGTCTTCATCAGACTGTCAGAGAGTGCTTTAGGGCCCTAGCCGGCCATGTGATACCTCTCTTTAGTTGCGTTCTAAATGGTACTCTGTTCACTACGGGCCCTGGTCAAAAGTAGTGCACTAAATAGGGTCCATAAAGCACTGCAGTCTCCTCTCTCCTCTCTATTTGCCCCCTGTAGGCCAGCACTTAATCACACACACACACACACACACACACACACACACACACACACACACACACACACACACACACACACACACACACACACACACACACACACACACACACACACACACACACACACACACACACACACACACACACACACCCTCATTGCCCATCTACACCTCTGCCTCACCACTACCTCACAATGTATTGTTGTTCACATTGTTATATTACAAGAGGAATTTGCAAACTCTAGATTACAGCCAACATTGAATTCTGAGGTGGTATCCCCACC